>NC_134818.1:3317912-3325412 GCF_046742065.1 Oratosquilla oratoria
GGGTAATGAATAAAAACGCCAGGTGGTTAACTAAGAGAGTTTCCTTTGGGTAAAAAATAAATAGATAAACGGATCAATAAATAAACAAATAAATTAGTCAATTAACAAATGAATAGATGAATGAATAAATACGTGAATAACTAGATAAATAATAAACAAAATAATAAATAAATATATAAATGAATGAAGAAATACAAATGAAAAAAAAAATAAAGTGAAAACACTACAACAACGAGGCAAATGAAAAATGTGTCCAAGATTTCAGTTCATGAACATTTTGGGCAGCAAACACATGGCAAGGCAAGAACGCCAGAATCAAGGTTACAGTAGAAAATATCTCTTTTCAAGTGTCTTTAGAGGTTTGGTCGACCCAACAGGGGAGAGACGGGAGAGACGGGAGAGAAGGGAGAGGGTGGAGAAGGTGGAGAGGAGGGAGAGTGGGAGAGTGGGGTAGGAGGTAGAAGGGGGAAGAGGAGGGAGAGGGGGAAGGGAAGAGGAGGGAGAGGGGGAAGGGAAGAGGAGGGAGAGGGGGGAGAAGGGGGAGAGGGGGGAGAGGAGGGAGAGGGGGAAGGGGAGAGGAGGGGGAGGGGAGAGGAGGGGGAGGGGAGAGGAGGGGGAGGGGAGAGGAGGGGGAGGGGAGAGGAGGGGGAGGGGAGAGGAGGGGGAGGGGAGAGGAGGGGGAGGGGAGAGGAGGGGGAGGGGAGAGGAGGGGGAGGGGAGAGGAGGGGGAGGGGAGAGGAGGGGGAGGGGAGAGGAGGGAGAGGGGAGAGGAGGGAGAGGGGGAGAGGAAGGAGAGGAGCAAGAGGGAGAGGGGGAGAGGAGCAAGAGGAGGGAGAGGGGGAGAGGAGCAAGAGGAGGGAGAGGGGGAGAGAAGAGAGAGAAGAGAGAGGAGAGAGAGGAGGGAGAGAGAGAAGGAAGAGGGAGGAGAGGAGGGAGAGGGGGAGGGGGAGAGAAGGAGGAGGGGGAGGGGGAGAGGAGGGGAGAGGAGGGGGGAGGGGAGAGGAGGGGGAGGGGAGAGGAGGGGGCAGGGGAGAGGAGGGGGAGGGGAGAGGAGGGGGAGGGGAGAGGAGGGGGAGGGGAGAGGAGGGGGAGGGGAGAGGAGGGGGGAGGGGAGAGGATGGGGAAGGGGAGAGGAGGGGGAGGGGAGAGGAGGGGGAGGGGGAGAGGAGGGGCGGGGGAGGGGGAGAGGAGGGGGCGGGGGAGGGGAGAGGAGGGGGCGGGGGAGGGGAGAGGAGGGGGCGGGGGAGGGGAGAGGAGGGGGAGGGGAGAGGAGGGAGAGGGGGAGGGGGGGAGGTGGAAGAGGAGGGAGAGGAAGTATGAAGAAATAATACTGGACAAGAACTGTCCCAGAGTCAGAACTGAACTCGAGACTATTGTAATATATCTTACAAAGGATTACAAAGGAGAAGCATGCCGACAGGAGACCTTTTGGTCCATAACTAGATAGGATGCGAAAAAAATTGAATGATAGATAAATGAATTAATAAATAGAATCTATAATATAAACAGTAATAAATGAAATAAATAAGTAAAGTTAAATAATAAACAAAAAGGTAAATAGTAAATAATAATAATAATGATAAATAGAATTAATATAAATGATAATAACTAAGATAAATAGATATGTAAAGGTAAATAATAAACAAACATAAAGAGTAAATAATAATAAACCGAAAGTGGTCTTCATAAGAACCGTTCCGATTCTCCCTTCCAGGTCACGTGGTTTGGTGGTTTAGTTCTGCGTTGCCGTCAGGTGACTTTATTCAGTTTCCGAAATCCCTCGAAGTTTCTGCCAGTTAAATTAAGTTGTTTGGCGCAAGCCAGAATAAAGTTTATAGAGTCGTTACCGACTTCATGGGATTAGAATGTTGGTTCTTTTAGTCGACAAAGGCAGCCAGGGGATGACGAGGGAAGGAGAGGAGGAAAAAGAGGAGGAAGAAGAAGAGGAAAAAGCGAAAAAATAAAAAAAATAAAACGGGGGAAACGAGACCAAAACTTCAAAGAACAGAAAACGGAACTGGAAGACAAAGTAAACTTTAAACGAACACAAGACGAAAATGGACGAGAGGAAGAGAAAAAAAAAAGGAGGAAAAGAAAAAGAAAAAAGAAAATGACAAAGAGTTAGTGATCTCGGAGAAATTTGATGGCGAAAAAGGAACATGCATGGGGAGGAGAAGGAGGAGGAGAAAAATTAGGATGAAAAGTAGGAAGTGGAAGTGGAGGTGGAGGAAGAGGAAGAAGAAATGGAGGAGGAAGAAGAAATGCAGGAGGAGGAGAAAAAGGGGGAGGAAGAGGAAGAAGAAATGGAGGAGGAAGAAGAAATGCAGGAGGAGGAGAAAAAGGGGGAGGAAGAGGAGGAGGAGGAGGAAGAGGAGAAGGAGGAAGAGGAGGAGGAGGAAGATGAGGAGGAGGAAAAGTAGAAAGAAAAGAAAGAAGTGGAGGAGGAGGAACAGGACGAGGAAAAGGAGGAAGTGGAAAAGGAGGAAGAGAAAAAGGAGGAAAAGGACGAGGAGGAGGAGGAGGAGGAGGAAGAGGAAGAGGAAAGAATAGGAGAAGCAGAGGAGGAAGGAATAGTAGAAGCAGAAAAGCAAATAATAGGATAGACAAAACTGGAAAGAACAGAAGAAGCAGAAGAAAAAATAGAAATAGAAGAGGAAGGAATAGAAGAAATAGAAGGACAAAGAATTAGAGAAGAAGCAGAAGAGAAAAGAGAAAAGAGAGAGAGAGAGAGAGAGAGAGAGAGAGAGAGAGAGAGAGAGAGAGAGAGAGAGAGAGAGAGAGAGAGAGAGAGAGAGAGAGAGAGAGAGAGAGAGAGAGCCTCATCGGAAAGAATCGGCCGGGAAAAAGAGAGAGAGAGAGCCTCATCGGAAAGAATCGGCCGGAAAAAAAAAGAGCGGATTTCGGGTTGGGGGGGGGGGGAGCCCGGTGGAAGAGTTTGCAAAAACCGTGATAGAAAAGTCAACAAGAAAAAGAATTGTAAACAAAACTCGCAGTTACGAAAACAAGCGAAGCTAGAGAAACCTTGCGTGTGTGTGTATACAGGACACAAAACCGTCTTTCAGCTTATTTTTACCCAAAACAAAATCACTAAATTCCGCCGCCAAGACTACCTCGAGTCCTTCAAGAGGAGGACGGACCTTTCAGATGAATGAAGTCGTCTGGCATGGGCCTCAAAGAGTTCAGATCGAGGAAGGAAAATGGGAAAGCCAAATCAAGGCGTCCAGATACTCTTTGAAATACTCTAGTAAAGAAAGAAGAGGGAAGGGGGGAGGGGGAAGGGGGGAAGGGGGAAGGGGGAGGGGGAAGGGGGGATAGGTAAGGGGGAAAGGGGGGAGGGGTAGGGGGTGTTACTGAACCCACTCGTTGAGCGAGCGTCGACCTGTGACCAGCAAAGCGAATAAAGGAATTGGATGGGTGTGGCTGGAAAGGTTCTTTTGGGGGGAGGGGGGTTGTGGAGGAGGATGGGGGTGAAGGAGGGGTTATGGGGGAGGGTGGGGGTTTCTGGGGGAGGGTGGGAGTTCTGGGGGAGGGTGCGGGGTTCTGGGGGAGGGTGGGGGTTCTGGGGGAGGGTGGGGGTTCTGGGGGAGGGTGGGGGGTTCTGGGGGAGGGTGGGGGGTTCTGGGGGAGGGTGGGGGGTTCTGGGGGAGGGTGCGGGGTTCTGGGGGAGGGTGGGGAGAAGGGGGGTTCTGGGGGATTGTGGGGGAGGGTGAAGGAGGGGAGGTGGTTGGAGAAAGGCGAGAAAGACAAAGAGGAGGGGAGGACTGGGAAAGAGTAGGAGGACGAGAAGATCTTGTTAGATTTTATTTATTTATTTTCTGTGGGGGTAGGGGAAAAGGAAATTCGATGATTATGGGAGGAGAGAAGAGGGGAGAGGAGAGGACGGGGAAGAGGGGAAGTGGGGAGGGGAGTGGGCCATTAGAAGTGAAAGGACGGTTATTAGCAAGAAAATTCTAGATTGGAAAAGGGGCTTGTTAGAATGTGGAGACTTTTGTAAACGGGCGTTGCGTAATTTTTTTTTATACATACATATATATATATATATATATATATATATATATATATATATATATATATATATATATATATATATATATGTGTGTGTGTGTGTGTGTGTGTGTGTGTGTGTGTGTGTGTGTGTGTGTGTGTGTGTGTGTGTGTGTGTGTGTGTGTGTGTAATAAAACCCACTTGGAAAATAAAATGAAAGGTGACCGAACGTTTTCGTCTATTTAAGACATTTTCAAAGGTACATAGTAAGGAAACAGTGGCAATATATATATATAAAAGAAGCACACTGGAGGGGAATTAGGACAGGTTCATTGTGACCCCACTCTCTCAGCACTGCCGGACGTTTGAGCCGGCTACTGTCAACAATTTTGTATGTTATAATGTTATCTAATTTATACATTCCCATACTCATATTCATGTTGTTCTCAAATGAAGCTTTTATATAACATGATTCTATAATAGTCCTCTCCTTAATGCCTTTACTTAAGACAATTTTGTTTGTGTTATTCCAATCAATGCAATGATTAAAATCCCTTAAATGTAAAAACAACCCACTTGAAACTTGCCCTGTTCTGATGTTATGTTGGTTCATTCTCAATTTTAAATCCTTGCCTGTTTGTCCAATATAATTAAAGTTACAATTTTTGCAAGGGATACTATAAACACAGCCTTCATTACAAGTAGGTGAATTTTTAATCAACCTGTTTTTAACAGTGTTGTTATTTTTAAAGACAACTTGGACACCAAATCTATTAAAAGTACGAGTTAAACTAACAAAATTTTGATGAAAAGGGAGGGTTAAAATATTCTTAAAACTGAACTGCTGATTATGAGTAAGACTATAAAAAGATTCCTTTGCTATGTTTTGAGCTACGTTAATTATTTTGGATATTTCAATTTATTACCAATGTCATAAATGGTTCAAATTTCTTGGTCTAAAAATTCTGGGCAACAAACTCTAAAGGCCCTTAAGAGTCTCGCCCACTGCCCTGGGTCAGAAGCATGTTTACTTTTTTTTTTTTTTTTTTTTTTTTAAGTAAACATTCATGGTAAATTGACAAAAAATTAAGTAGCATGTATCCCTATCAACAAAAGGTTTACTATTAATATATCATTACGCACCATTGCTCTCCTTGTTCTTTGCGGATCGGCTCTACGACGGCCCTTTTCATCAGCTTTTGTCCAGGTTCTGGTCTAATTTAGAAAACCTTGAGTCTTACGTCGTGGGGTCCCGTCTTCAGTTTAGCGAAACACTCAGCCAAAACTAAAACAGTGACGTGCATCATCGCAATGAAGGAATACACATCAAAGAACATCAATTAACTGAATAAAATCGCCTGACGGAATAAAAAATAAAATTTGATATAAATTCGAAAAAAAATCTAAATATCCCGAATGGGATACAACGGGCTTTTCAAGAGTGAAAGGGTTGATTTTTTGACCCAAAATGACGTAATTAGAAGGTCAAACAGGAGCGCTTCAGAACAGGCACCATCCACCGTGAGAGTGGCTCTCACGGGCCAAACACACGTGAGAGTTAGGAGTTAGAGAGAGCAACTTCGTTACTTCCAAGCGAAGGACTCGCTCAGAAAGAGCTTATTTGACGACCTTTTTTAAAAGAGAAAATACTAAGATAGATAAACAGATGAATAAATAAAAAAGCGAATATGAAAAAAAAATATTATAGTGACTAATTATAATGATAAGACTGACAATTCTGATGGTGATGATGGTGATGATGATGATGATGGTGATGATGATGGTGATGATGATGGTGATGATGATGGTGATGATGATGGTGATGATGATGGTGATGATGATGATGATGATGATGATGATGATGATGATGATGATGATGATGATGATGATGATGATGATGATGATGATGATGATGATGATGATGATGATGATGATGATGATGATGATGATGATGATGATGATGATGATGATGATGATGATGATGATGATGATGATGATGATGATGATGATGATGATGATGATGATGATGATGATGATCATGATGTTCATCATCATCATCATCTACATATCAAAGGATTTCTTCCCCTTTACAAGCGAGGTATCTAGCCAAGGCTTGCACCCAGCCCTACCCATCAATCTTATCCCTTTTATCTTAGCTCCTTGCTAATATTAATTATGGTAATAATGGTAATAATGATAATGATAATAATGATGAGTAATAATAATAATGATAACATTAATAATAATATCAATAACTGTAAATCCAACGACAACACAGTATTTTCAGCCAATATCTGGTTACTAACAGTGACATGTTCTTGTATTAGGCTAGGTAGGCCTCTAGTCTTTAGTAGTATTTGCAGTCTTCCACATCATTTTACAAATTAACAAAATTACCAAGAGATGTGTCCAATCACACTTATAATCACACGTATTAAAGTGAACTTATACAGGTACTTACGGTATATTCACACATGGCCTCTTACATTCAAACACTCATTGTATGAGCACATGTATGAGTATATTCTCGTACATACATGGAATGTAACGAGCAAAGGGGAATCGGGGGAGGGGGGAGGGAGGAGGGGATTAGAGACTGTGACAAGGAGACATGGAGCTCCCAATCCCTCTGTTCGTGGTAACCACAGACACACATAATCAACCGTAGCGCATTTTGTAATTATATACTAACATCCCTTAGCTTATGTTTCCCTGACTCTTCTAGGAGTGATGCTACTTGGGTTATTTGTCTTGTTACTCTCCCCCCCCCCACAACCTCTAGCCGCTTCGTGTCATATGCAGAAAGGAGGTGAAATATATTGTCGTATAAATTTACACACAACCATATCCGTGACTTTTGTTGAGTCTCAGAACTGGCTACGGTCTGAAAAAGATTTTTGACCTCGTAGGACGAAATCTGTTTGTTTGTTTGTTTGGAGTAGAGAAAGGGCAACGCTACTTCGCTACTCCGCCGCTGAAAAATGGAATGCGCGAGCCATGTTTTTCTTTTTATTTATCTTTGTTTCTTTCGTTCACTTTCTTTCATTTCGTCCTTCGACCCTCTTTCCTTTTCCCTTTCTTTTCTTCCTTTCGTTCTTTCTTTTCGTTCTACCTTTCTCTCTTTTTGAACTTCACTCTGACTTGGACTGGCTTGCTATATCAAAGAGGCGATGGGAATTCTATCGGCTAACTTTAGTTGATTCTTGAACTCAAGACTCCTCCAAGGAAGGATCCAGCAGTGCCGAAGAGAAGATATGGACCAATTTGGAAACCCGCGTTTGGGGGGGGGGGATGAAAAAGATGCCAGATATCACCATATGCCGAATCCAAAATGGGCCAAGAAAGTAAATAAAAGCGAACAGCGATATTATATTTCACACAAAGTTTACACCACATGTTGGTTTTCACACTGGTGATATTCACAAGTATTCCACAGCTTCGTGTTGCTTCGAAAACGTATTTTAGTCTCTTTTTCGTAAAGTAATACATAACAGTATTTAGAGTGACAAAATGTC
>NC_134818.1:3327912-3330412 GCF_046742065.1 Oratosquilla oratoria
CACAGACACAGACACAGACACAGACACAGACACACACACACACACACACACACACACACACACACACACACAGACACACACACACACACACACACACACACACACACACACACACACACACACACACACACACACACACACACACTTTTTTATGTATCCACTCTTCTTAATTGTTCAATTCATGACGTCATCAAATGATCCATGCTTTAGAGGACTACAATACTAATTAACCTATTGTGCAGATTACTTTCCTACTAGGCTTAAGACAAACAGAACTTAATCTTATGAACAGTATTTTTCTGTTTAGGAAACAGAAATCCTACATTTTTGTCGTCCTGTGAGCAATATATTCATTTTTTACTTTAATAAACTCGTTTAGAGAATATATTATGAATGAATAAAAGAAATATCTTTATTAAACAAACTGGATTCCTAATTCTAGTAACAAAACTTCCATGTACTAAGAACAAAACTTCTAGATTCGTGAAGAGTTTCATTATAAAACACAGAAAACTTACAGTTTTGTAAAGACAACGCTCCCGTTCTACGGACAAAATCCCCTCGATATACGAACAGAAATGCCTCCGTTTTACGAACGAGATCCCATCGACAAACGAACAGAAATGTCTCCATTTTACGAACAAAATCCCCTCGACATACGAACAGAAATGTCTCCGTTCTACGGACAAAATCCCCTCGACATACGAACAGAAATGCCTCCGTTTTACGAACAAAATCCCCTCGACATACGAACAGAAATGTCTCCGTTTTACGAACAAAATCCCCTCGACATACGAACAGAAATGCCTCCGTTTTACGAACAAAATCCACTCGACATACGAACAGAAATGTCTCCGTTTTACGAACAAATTCCCCTCGACATACGAATAGAAATTCCTCCATTTTACGAACAAAATCCACTCGACATACAAACAGAAATGTCTCCGTTTTACGGACAAAATCCCCTCGACATACGAACAGAAATGCCTCCGTTTTACGAACGAAATCCCCTTGACATACGAACAGAAATGCTTCCGTTTTACGAACGAAATCCCCTCGACATACAAACAGAAATGTCTCCGTTTTACGAACAAAATCCCCTCGACATACGAACAGAAATGTCTCCATTTTAAGAACAAAATCCCCTCAACATACGAACAGAAATGTCTCCATTTTAAGAACAAAATCCCCTCGACATACGAACGGAAATGTTCCCGTTTTACGAACGAAATCCCCTCGACATACGAACAGAAATGCCTCCGTTTTACGAACAAAACCCCCTCGACATACGAACAGAAATGCCCCCGTTTTACGAACAAACTTCCCTCGACATACGAACAGAAATGTCTCCGTTTTACGAACGAAATCCCCTCGACATACGAACAGAAATGTCTCCGTTTTACGAACAAAATCCCCTCGACATACGAACAGAAATGTCTCCGTTTTACGAACGAAATCCCTTTCCTGACATCCCCTTTAGAAAGAAGAGTCCTCTTGCACACAAAACTTCTTCTTTTAACTTCATATTCACCAATTTTACGCACGCACTAACGTAGAATGGTCCCTAGGCTCTCATTCCTTTCTCTTCCTCAAACTCCTCCTCCTCCTCTTCTATCTCTTCCTTCTCCTCGTCTTCCTCCTACTTCACCTCTTCCTTCTCCTCTTCCTCTATCTCTTCCTTCTCCTCATCTTCCTCCTACTTCACCTCTTCCTTCTCCTCTTCCTTTATCTCTTCTTCCTCTTCCTCTATCTCTTCCTTCTCCTCATCTTCCTCCTCCTTCACCTCTTCCTTCTCCTCGTCTTCCTCTATCTCTTCCTTCTCATCTTCCTCCCTCACATCTTCCTATTCTTTTAATTTATCTCCCTCTTCGTCCTCATTTTCTTTTCCTTCTTATTCCCAGCTTTTCCTCTTCTCCGTTTTCATCTACCTCTTGTTCATGATTCTTTTCCTCTTCCTTTTTCTATCATTCAATTCCTCTTCTCACATTCTTTTTCGCCTTCCTCTACCCTTTAACCTTCCTCTCAATCTCACTCACCCTCTACCTCTCTCTCTCTCTCTCTGTCTCTCTCCCCTTGGAAATACTCTCCCACCGGTAGGCCCGCACTGGTATTTCTGACAATGTTTCTGACACCTTGCCCATCAGGTTTCTTATTTCCACCGATATATATATATATATATATATATATATATATATATATATATATATATATATATATATATATATATATATATATATATATATATATATTATATATATATATATATTATATATATATATTATTTTTTTTTTTCTCCGAAGGTCATTGTTTAATTTCACTATATTATTCCACAACACAGCACAGGCAGACTGCCCAAACTAGAGGGCATAGTTTCTCATGTGTGTCGAACCCATTTCCAGAGTCAAGGCTGCGTTAAGTATTGTCCGGGTCAGAGGATCGACCCGAGACCTGGCAGATCGCCAACTGAGCTCCCTTAAATGCTAAACCATCAACTCTAACC
>NC_134818.1:3335412-3365412 GCF_046742065.1 Oratosquilla oratoria
TGACGTCACAAAGACACACCCTCGTCGGACATGTGGCAGACTCTAAAGCCTTTTTCCTGGCATAACACGCCTAGATTATGATGATTACAAAGGATCACAAAGGAGGAGCATGCCGACGGGAGACCTTTTGGTCCATAACTAGGTTGGATGCAAAAAATATAAGTACAACGACAGCAACAACAACAACAGCAATAATAATAATAAAGATGATAATGACAAATAAAGAAGTCAATAATCAAATAAATCAAATTTATATTAATATAAGTAATAATGAATAAGTAAACAAATAAATAGGTAAAGTTAGATAATAAACAGGTAAATAGTAAATAATAATAAATCGACATATGAATAATAATAAATGATAACCAAGGAGACGGAGTCGCCGATTAAATGAAGCGGCTTTGCGGTAGATGTGCTGTGTCTTGCGACACTGCTTCTGACCCAGGAAAGTGGGCGAGATGCAGGGATGACCCGTCATCCAGGAGGAGCCAAGATAAGAGGGAGGGAGGGAGGGAGGGAGGGAGGGGGTGGATGGGAGTGGAGTATCTGGAGATGGAATGGGTGGGAGTGGATTTTATGGCTTTGTTTTTTTGACCACCTCCCTTGTAAGGGGGGGGGGAAGCCTTTGGTATATTTATTCATAATTATTATTATATTATTATTATCATATTGTTATCATTGTTATTATATTGTTATTACTATAGTTATTATTATTATTATAATTATCAATATTATTAATATTATTATCATTATTGTCATAAATATTATTTATCCATGTATTTATTTTTCTATCTATTCATTTATTTTTCAGTCTACTTTTTTTTAAACAAGGTGTCTGCCCTGTAATAAGAGGAGGGGGAAAGAAAAGTGTCTCTTATTAACACTTTCCACGCGACAACACACCGTGTCAATTTCATTCTCGAGTTCTCGGTTTCATATTACATTTAGCCATTTTCACCAAAAGACACACAGATTCAAATTTTTATTTCAAATTACGTAGAGACGTTAGTGATTCTATTCACCTCGGAGTAGGCACTCAGATTGAAGGGTCTATCTTCATACATACATATATACATATATATGCAAGGTTGACCACGAAGAAAAACTATTAAAGCAGAGCGCTTTCGTGTATTCACATTTTCAGTGCAAATATTATTTGCACTGAAGATGTGAATACACGAAAGCGCTCTGCTTGAATAGTTTTTCTTCGTGGTCAACCTTGCATTTTCAAGAACACACGCTTCCAGTGTTTTTCCTGCATGCATATATATATACATGCATACATACATGAATATATCTATTCACACTTTTTTCCTGAACTTTTACTGTCGCCGTGTCTCATATCTTTGCCTCTGTCTATTTTTGCTTCTGTTTCTGCCCCAGTCTCTGTTCCGTCTATCTGTCTATATGTCAACGTCTCCATTTCTATATTCTGTATACATTTTTAACCCTGTCTCCAACTTTCATCTGTCTATCTCCCGTCACATTCTGTCACTTTCAAGATTTGTGATTTTGTCACTATCTCACTGTATCAGTCTCTATCTCTTTGTTCTTGTATTCATCTCCGTCTGCCTCTGTCTCTGCATCTGTTCCCGTATCTGTCTCCATTGTCTTCATTTCTCTTACAGTGACATTTCTCTTTTTTTTCATTTAGGGCGGAATACGCCGAGATGAAATTAACTCAACAGTTTGCTATCACAAGAGTAAATTTATACATTATTCGAAGCCACCGTCATAAGATGAGATATGTCAGGTTTAAGATAAACTCACAAGCAGATTTAAGGTCAGTTCACAAAGAGTAAAGGTGAGAAGTAAGGTTACCTTGCAAGCTGATTTAAGGGTGGCTTACAAGAGTAAAGGTCACAAGTAAGGTCACTTTTCAAGCAGATTTAAGGTCAGTTCACAAAGAGTAAAGGTCAGAGGTAAGGTCACTTTACAAGCAGATTAAGGTCAGCTCACAAATAGTAAAGGTCAGAAGTAAGGTCACTTTACAATCATATTTAAGGTCAGTTCACAAGAGTAAAGGTCAGAAGTAAGGTCATTCACAAGCAAATTTAAGCTCAGTTCACAAAGAGTAAAGGTCAGAAGTAAGGTCACTAAATTCTATAAATAAACCAAGACCACAGGCATAAAACAGAAAAGATCAGAAGTAAAGTCACTTCATAAAAGTAATGTCAGAAATAAGGTCACCAAGTTCTATAAAGGAACCGAAGCCACTGGAAAGGTCACAAGTAAAGTCACTTCATTACAAAAATAATGAAAAGTAAGGTCACTGTGACACAAGGAAGCTTAGGGACGAGATCGATTTATAATACAGGAAGTCTAAGAAGGTAGTTCGTTCCATGATACAGGAAGTGTGAATTAAGATAAAAAATTACGAAAGGTCAAAGTAAAGGTTTCCGTATAAAAGAGGTTGTCAGAAGTAAAGCTACTCAATAACATAGCAAGCTTAAGAAATGTATAAGGAGGGAAGCCACTCAGGCGAAACTAGTTAGGAATAAAAGTATTTCCCTCAGCCCGTGTTCCCTTTACCTCCTATCCACATTCGTCACAATGTTCAAACACAGATATGTACAAGATTAAGGTCGTTCGTAACAACAAGAAAAGGAGAACCAGAAACATAAGGCGTTTCATATAAGGTCAGAAATATGGCCACCGTCTAATGCTCCCTCTTCCTTCTCCTAAAAAAGACGGTCACTCTATAATACGAAGGAGTTGGAAAGTCAGATCGCTTCATGAAACGAGGAAAGTAAGAGTATTCTATTAGCAATAACCAATGTTTCTTTCCTCGGGGACGATACTGTACAGAAGTCATGAAGTCATGGAAGAGGAAACAGTATATATATATTATATATATATATATATATATATATATATATATATATATATATATATATATATATATATATATATATATATATATATATGAAGGTGGAAAAAGAAGTCACGGGATTAGTTCCGAGTTTTCGAGTTTACACCTCACCGGTTTCGCGCTATGCTTCTTCAATTTGTCACAATGTCCCAGCACATTATATATATATATATATATATATATATATATATATATATATATATATATATATATATATATATATATATATTAGAGACTAATCTACAGTCATAAAGGAATACTGCGCGACTCTGGTCCGTAAGGACATCACTAAACTCCCTAAATCATCCCCTACATAAGACACGCAGTCATTGCCCCTTAAGGGTCAGGAAAGGTTAGATGTAGGTCATATGACGAAAGAAAGGTTGGAAGTAGATTCACTATAAAAAATAAAAATAAAAAAATTACAAAGATCTCTATTAAAAGAAAATTCTGAAGAAGGATAGCTTCGTAAAGTTAGGAAAGGTCAGAATCAAGGTCACTCGACGGGAGAGGAAAGGTCAGAGGTAAAGACGAGGTTCTTTATATCCCGCTGGAAAAGAAAACGAAAAAGAAGAATTCGGTGGGAAACAAAGGCACAGAGACTTGAGAAGTGCGCAGAGGAGAATTCCAGAGAAATTCAGAGAAATGAATGAATGAATGAATGAGTGAATATACTTATGAATAAATATATAAACATATAATTATAAGTAAATAAATAAGTAAATAAATAAATAAATAGATAAAGATCAGAGAAATAAATGAATGTATGAATAAATAGATATATAAACAGATATAACTATAAGTAAATAAATAAATAAAGATAAATAGATATACAAATATATAAATATATATCTAAATAAGTACATAAATGAACAAGTATACAAATTAACAGATAAATAAACGACTAAATAAAACAAAAAATAAATGCATCATAAAGCAAAACAAACAAAAAGCATGAAAAATAAGTGGGAGAGAGAGAGAGAGAGAGAGAGAGAGAGAGAGAGAGAGAGAGAGAGAGAGAGAGAGAGAGAGAGAGAGAAATTTGAAGAAAAAAATAAAACAAACAATAAACATGAAAAATAAGAGAGAGAAATTGGAAAAAAATATATATATAGAAAGAATTTTCTTATTTCTTATTTCGAAAGGGTCTTTCTTTTTCTTTTATGTCACAATCTTCTGCTTGGCCTCTCCCTCTCTCTCTCCCCCCCCCCCGTCTCTCCCCCCCGTCTCTCCCCACTCTCCCCCGGGGCCCCAAAGGGCCTTCGATATAACTGTAAAGGGACTCCCAAAGGCATGAATGGGTGGGTGGCCGGCCGGGGGGGAGGGGGGAAGGGGAGAAGAAAGGTTTTGCAATGGAACAGAGGAAAGGGTGAAAGGATAAGCTTAGGATGGTGGGGAAAGGGAGAGGGGGGCAGTTTTTATCATCCTTATTAGTATTTATCTATTCATTTAGTATATATATGTATATATATATGTATATAATTTCTTTTTTCTTTTCTTTTTTATTTATCTATTTATGTATGATAAAGACAGTTTGATCATTTTTAGAAGCTCTGCCATGGGATTCGAACCCTGACCCGTGCGTCCATAATCACGAGGCCAAGACGCTAGCAACCATGTTACATGTGATGGTTCGGTCCTTTTGAACCATCACATGTAGCATGGTTGCTAGCGTCTTGGCCTCGTGATTATGGACGCACGGGTCAGGGTTCGAATCCCATGGCAGAGCTTCTAAAAATGATCTATTTATCTATCTGTGTAAGGGGTTTTGCTCACCTGAATAGAATTGATTGGGTTTTAGTTTAATGTTTGTGAGGGATCAGGTGTAGAGGACTCGACGAAGATGTCTGGACACTGGAGAGATATTTGGATGACTTCTAGGGAGAGGAGGAGAAAGAGGAGAATGGGAGGAGGAAGGAGAGGAGGCGGGGAAGAAGTGGAGAGGTGGAGAGCGAGTAAGAGGAGGAGAAGTGGGAGTAAGGGAAGGAGGAGAAGAGGTAGGAGGGAGAGGAGATGAAGGAGGTACAGGAGGGGGAAAGGAAAAGGAGAAAGAGGGTGAGGAGGTCGAGAAGGAGAGAGAGGAAGAGGAAGAGAAGAAGAGAAGAGAAGAAGAGGAGAAGGAAGAGGAGGAAGAAGAGGAGGAGGAGAGAGAGAAGAATGAAGAGAATGAAGAAGAGAAGGAGGAGAGACAGGTGGAGGAAGAGAAGGTAGAGGTGGAGAGAGAAGAGGAGGAAGAGAAGGAAGAGGAGGAGAGAGAGGAGGAGGAAGACAAGGAAGAGGAGAAGGAAGAGGAGATAGAGGAGGAGACAAGGTCGATGCTTCGAACGTGAGACGTTTATCCTCGACTGAAGCAAATCTCCTGGCGGCGATAAGAACACGATAAACCAGGTCACCAAAGTAGTTAAAGAGTTACCGGATCTAGATTTAAACCTTCAGATAACCGAGTTCTATCCTTACCTGAACAGAATCCTCTGGAACAGAAAGGAAAGGGGCACAAGCGAAGAGAAAGAGGGGAAAAGGTTTGTGAAAGTGAAAAAGGAGGAGAAACGAAGGAATATAGAAAAGAAATAAAATATAATTGAGAGGAAGGGGAGACGGGTTGTCCTCGCTCTAAGCGTTGCCGCTCCCCCGGACTGAATAGAACTACCCGGGAATTTCAAACGCATCCAGTAGTTTATGTATGCAATGGTGCTGAAGGGCCAATGGTAATGTTTGATGACGGTGGTGGTGGTGGTGGTGGTGGTAGTTGTGATGATGATGATGGTGATGATGATGAAAATGAGGGTGGTGATGGTGATGACGGTGATTATGATGATGGTGGTGGTGGTAGTGGTGGTGGTGGTCGTAGTGGTGGTGGTGGTCGTAGTGGTGGTGGTGGTAGTGGTGGTGGTGGTGGTGGTGGTGGTGGTGGTGGTGGTGGTGGTGGTGATGGTGATGGTGATAGTAATGATGATGGTGATAGTGATGATGATGGTGATAATGATGATGGTGACAGTGATGATGATGCTGGTGATGATGAGGGTAGTGACGGTCATTGTCATCTTTATTACTATCATTATTATCACCATTATTACAATTACTATAGTTATTATTACCATCATTATTATTATCATTACTATTTTAATACAAGGTTATCTCATTTGAATAAATTTTCACTCTGCGTTAACCAGAACAAAACAAGTAAAGTGTGCCACCGGGGTCCTACCTTCAGCAGAATAAAATCGTTTGGCTTCAGAAATACAGAGCTACCAATCTATTTTAGTTATTCTTATCTATATTACTATTATTTTTATTTATTTACTTATTATATAATTTTTTTCGCATCCGACATAGTTATGGACCAAAAGGTCTCCTGTCGGCATGTTCCTCCTTTGTAATCCTTTGTAATCCTTTGTGATTAAAATCGCGAGACGATAACTAACTGAAGAGGAATTAATTCATCCGGTAAGGACAGAGGTGATGAGACGTAATACAGAGGACGGAAGATTGAAAAATAATAAATAAAAAAATAAAAAAATAAAAAATAAATAAATAAATAAATAAATACAAAATAAATACTTAAAGGGAAGAGAATAGTAAGGTGAGGGAATTAGGCAAAAAAAAAAAAAAAAGTAGGGAAGCACAAGACACGAATGAAAAAGGGAAGACTGAAAAAAGGATAGAAACAGAGCAAGAGAAAAAAAAATAGAAAAAGAATAAAAAGAAAGGAAAGAAATGTAAAAAAAAGGGGAGGAACAAAGACAACAGAGAGCATGCAAGAGAGACAATGAAGAAGCGAAAAAAAAAAAAAAAAAACGGGAGAGAAGAGAAAATGGGAATAGAGTTCAAATCCCACCGGGCAATGGTCATCTGGCTTTTCCCACGGGGTCGTTCGTATGAGAGGAAGGAAGAGAAGAAGAGGAGGAGGAAGACTGAAGGGGAGGAGGAGGAAGAGGGGGAGGAGGATAAAGTGGGGGAGGAGGATAAAGAGGGGGAGGAGGATAAAGAGGAGGAGAAGGAGGAGGGTAGGAGGAGGGTAGGAGGAGGGGAGGAGGAGGGGAGAAGGAAGGGGAGGAGGATGAAGAAGAGGAAGAGGGGAGGAGGAAGAGGAAGAGGGGAGGAGGATGAAGAAGAGGAGGAGGATGGGAGAAGGAGAAAGGGAGGAGGATGAAGAAGAGGAAGAGGTGGAGGAAGATGAAGAAGAGGAAGAGGGTGAAGAAGAGGAGGAAGAGGAAAAAAAAGAGGAAGAGGAAAAAGAAGAGGAGGAGGAAGAGGAAAAAGAAGAGGAGGAGGAACAGGAAAAAGAAGAGGAGGGGGAGGAAGAGGATGAGGATGAGGAGGAGAAGCAGTAGGAAGAAGAGGAGGAGGAGAGGGAAAAGGAGGAGGAGGAGGAGGAGGAGGAGGAGGAGGAGGAAGAAGATCTGGTTGCCAGAAATACATGCAAACATAAATTTGTACAAATACATGTGTACATAGGCATGCACACGGACAAATACACACATACACACACTAGTATAATGTATCGCGTCATAAAATAATACAAGCAGTTACTGTCTCCCGTGGGCAACGGAATAGATGTGTGGTGTGTTCAAGGTCATACCATTACTCAGTGATCGGACTACATGAAATATGTGAAATATGACCTCTCAAGTAGGAGGATACTAGCTGGCGTTCACGAGTACTGCACGTGATCCAAGACCATGGTTTACTTCTCTCTCTCTCTCTCTCTCTCACACACACACACACACACACACACACACACACACACACACACACACACACACACACACACACACACACACACACGATGTAAGGTCACAGCATTACCAATAGATCGGTCATATATGAGCTCAAAGTTCTCTTCCGGGAGGGAAATAGCTGTCGACCATGAGTCCAACACGTGATCCAAGACAATGGTGAATCATACACACACACACACATGCACACACACACACACACACACACACACACACACACACACACATGCAAACATACCTAATGTATTTGTGTGTGTACTGTGGATGAATGTGGAGGTAAATTTTTCTCACCACGTATGAATGATGTATACGAGTATAATGCATCGATCAGGATCCGGAATTTTGTTAAAGGCAAGAGTTCGAGTGTGGATGACATTTCCATTTATTCCAGATGCCAATCTCACCAATATTTTGGCTCCTAATTAGCACCTGATTTACATCACACACACACACACACACACACACACACACACACACACACACACACACACACACACACACACACACACACACACACACACACACACACACACACACACACACACGACTCGATGGTGCGGTTGGTAGAGTTCCCAACTGCCACTACAGCGGTCCGGGTTCGAATCTCGCCCACGGCTGAAATCATTTTAGTATCGTTTCGCTGCGAGTCGTTACTCCAATTCTCGTGGGCAGGAAGTTAGGTGTGTGTGTGCGTGTAAAGGTCACAGCATTACCCTTAGATCGGTCATATATGAGCTCCGAGCTCTCTTCCGAGAGGGAAATAGCTGTCGACCACGAGTCCAACACGTGATCCAAGACCATGGTGAATCACACGCACACACCAAGGCCCTCTTCTTTTTATATGGGGTGATGGCCGACCCAAATGCCCATATAAGCAATACATAGATCATTGTTTGCCTCAATAAGTGACTATGTTTTGAACAGCGTCTACGATTTCCAGCTCGAACGCAGAGATCGAGAACCAACACGAGGAGCAATAACCAGAGATCTAGTGCCAGCAACGTTGTGTCAATAGCCCCGAATGCTTGGAGCATGGCCGGCAATGATGTCCCATTCATATTAGGCTGAACCGGTTTCAACCGGAAATAGCGGGTCTTCGCCCGATCTCACTCCGTCCTCTCATTGGTTGGAGACTTCAAGCTTTCCTCGAGGAAGGTGGAGGGAAGAAGATCGGGAAGAAGACTTCTCATCTCGGAAAGAACGAGACTTTTTTTTTTCTTTCCGTTGGTAAATATCCACATCGAATGAATACATCCACTTTATTAGCATCAGGACCTGCAGCTAGCCCCCCCACCCTTCCACCCTTCCACTTGTACGTGTCTGTCCTTTAGAGAGTAGGAGAACTCGGCTGGATTCTGAAATGTTTAATTTGTCAGTTGTGTTGAACTCCAGGCTTCATTTACGTACCGGGAGAATGCTGGCATTGCATTCCCTGATAAGTTAATTATAGGTTAAACATTATGTTACAGTTAATGTTGTGATTACAATGATATCATACCTGTTTTAGCCTCTCTCTGTGTGTTGTAGGCGTCACTGTGCTATGTTATGCTCCTCGAATGTGTTAAGTGGGACGAGTATTTGTTGTCTGTATTGTGAACTTCCTGTGTTAAGTTCAACAATAAAGTTAGATATATCTTATCAACTGTGTCAGTGATAATCACTTGCCAGACTATCGTACAGCGAGTATCGTGCACATATCGTGCAGATGTCGTGCAAAACCGTACACATATCGTGCAAAATCGTGCAAAATCGTGTACATATCGTGCAAAATCGTGCACATATCGTGCAAAACCGTGCACCTATCATGCAAAATCGTGACATATCGTGCAAAATCGTGCACATATCGTGCAAAATCGTGCGCATATCGTGCAAAACCGTGCACATATCGTGCAAAACCGTGCGCCTATCATGCAAAACCGTGCACATATCGTGCAAAATCGTGACATATCGTGCAAAATCGTGCACATATCGTGCAAAACCGTGCACATATCGTGCAAAACCGTGCACATATCGTGCAAAATCGTGACATATCGTGCAAAATCGTGCACATATCGTGCAAAACCGTGCACATATCGTGCAAAACCGTGCACATATCGTGCAAAAATTTGCATACGTGCAAAATCGTGCACACATCGTGGAGAACCGAGCACATATCGTGCAAAACCGTGCACACATCGTGCAAAACCGTGCACACACCGTGCAAAACCGTGCACACATCGTGCAAAACCGTGCACACATCGTGCAAAACCCTGCACACGTCATGCAAAACCGTGCACACATCGTGCAAAACCGTGTAAACGTCATGCAAAATCGTGCACACATCGTGCAAAACCGTGCACACAGCGTGCAAAACCGTGCACATATCGTGCAAATGCAAAGGGGCGTGTTCTAAACACCAGATTTCCCACACTTCGCTGTGTCCCTCTTTCCATCTGTGTATTAAACGTAAAAAACACCCTAGAGCTGTTTAACTAAAACTTTATTGAACAAATAGAGTTAGTCTTGTTTAACATATTAGCTGTGTTAATTTAGTTCATTCCTACAAATTGTTGTGTATATCGGATCTAGGCTTACGTGCCAGCTGTGTTGTATTCAAGGTATATCGGAAACACATTTCAGAGAGAATTGAAGCCGAGAACTTTGTTGACATGACACAACGATCATGTATTCTCCTCGTATTTCTCTTTTTTATTCATTAAATTCTATCTTTGATCACACATTATATTACAAACATTCTGTACAAAAACTTAGCCTTGAGATGAATCTTCCTCAAGCTTCTTTCGATCACAAATCAACTCAAGACTGCTCCGTGGGAAGGTCTCGTGGATAGGGTGGATAGAGTGGATAGGGGTGGATCGTTATATGCAATGTCTAGCGCCTAGAACAGAGGTGGGGAACCTGCGGCCTGGCCGCATGCGGCCTTCCGGGCCATCAAGTGCGGCCTTCTGCGGCCTTTGATATACATATTATTTTTTTTAAAGACCTTGAATATTTTTTAAGTCTGAAATCAATATACACCTGAAACTTATAATATACACCGCATACATAGACGAAAGCAAAGTTAACCGTGTTCAGTGATGTCACTCCCTAAAAAGGGATAAAATGATTTAAAAAAATATATAATAATTTGTTCAGTGCGGCCTCTATGTGGGACGATGAATTGTAAGGTGGCCTTCATGCACAAAAAGGTTCCCCACCCCCCTGGCCTAGAACGTAACTTAAGATCACAAGCCAACTCAAGACTGCTCCGTGGAATGGCCACGTGGATAGGGGTGACTCATTATACACATTGTCTAGCGCAGTATTTCCCAACCTTTAAAGGCTGCGACCCTAAATCCACTCTTAGCCTGGAGTCGCGACCCTAATTGTAATAATAAATTTAACCATTTCATGTTATATTTCTACGTACTTGCATAATGTTTATAAACTTTCGTTTTTATGGTTCAGTTTATATTTACCAGCACAATGAATTTAAATACATTTGAAACTTGAATGAAAAAAAGCTGAAAAAAAGACTTATTGGCGACCCTCAAAAACACCCTCGCGACCCTAGTTTGGGTCGCGACCCTGGGGTTGGGAACCACTGGTCTAGCGCCTAGAACGGAACTTCAAATCACAAATCAACTCAAGACTGCTCCATGGAAAGGCCACCAGGCACTTTAATTCCTCGCATATCACTTCCCTCTTCTTTTACTGGACATTTCTTGTTATTGTTTGCTCGTCACGAGAAGAATGGAAAATGACCTAAAAACTAGATTATCTTGCGAAAATTATCGTACACTAGGAAAAGGACATGACCTTAAAAACAGATTAATTACATATTGTTCAGAGAATACCGTGACCTAGCAACGGGGCGTAACCTAAACACATCATCATCATACACTGAGTATCGTGAACAAGGAGAGAGATGTGGCTTAAAAGCCAGATTACCGTGCAGTAAGTATCGTGAACACGACATCAAAGCCAGATTATTGTACAGTGAATATCGTGCACTAGGAAAGTAACCTAGCCCAAAAGTCACATTATCGTGCAATGAGTATCGTGCAGTTGTACAGGAGTGTAGCCTAAAAACCAGATTATTGTACAGTGATTTTTGTGAACTAGCACAGATGCGTGTTACCTCGATCAAACGAGTGAATTTAATTACATTCCTGTGATATGCGAGAACATTAACACAACGTATGGTGACTCGTCAGAATGACGTCATGAGTGGAACTATAATTATCACTATTGATGGGGGGAGGGAGAGAAGGAGGGAGAGAGAGAGAGAGAGAGAGAGAGAGAGAGAGAGAGAGAGAGAGAGAGAGAGAGAGAGAGAGAGAGAGGGGGGGGGGGGGAGGAGAGGGGGGAGAGGGGAGAGGGGAGAGGGGAGAGAGAGAGAGAGAGAGAGAGAGAGAGAGAGAGAGAGAGAGAGAGAGAGAGAGAGAGAGAGAGAGAGAGGGGGGGGGAGGAGAAGGGGAGAGGGGAGAGGGGAGAGGGGAGAGAGAGAGGGAGAGAGAGAGAGAGAGAGAGAGAGAGAGAGAGAGGGGGGGGAGAGAGAGAGAGAGGGGAGAGGGGAGAGAGAGAGGGGAGAGAGGGGAGAGAGAGAGAGAGAGAGAGAGAGAGAGAGAGAGAGAGAGAGAGAGAGAGAGAGAGAGAGAGAGAGAGAGAGAGAGAGAGAGAGAGAGAGAGAAGAGAGAGAGAGAGAGAGAAAGAGACAGAGAGAGAGAGAGAGAGAGAGAGAGAGAGAGAGGGGGGGGAAGAAAAGGAGGAGGGAGAGGAAGGGAGAGGGAGAGATAGAGAGAAGATAGAGAGAAGATAAAGAGCAATAGAGAGAGAGAGAGAGAGAGAGAGAGAGAGAGAGAGAGAGAGAGAGAGAGAGAGAGAGAGAGAGAGAGAGAGAGAGAGAGAGAGAGAGAGAGAGAGAGAGAGAGAGAGAGGGAGAGAGAGAGAGAGAGAGAGAGAGAGAGAGAGAGAGAGAGAGAGAGAGAGAGAGAGAGAGAGAGAGAGAGAGAGAGAGAGAGAGAGAGAGAGAGAGAGGGGAGAGGGGGAGAAGGGTGGTAGTTGTTAAGCACCTTGTTGGGTTGCATGTCCTCAAATGTGGATCTTTTAGTCTCTTGGTATTTCTCAAATTGTTCTTTTGTCCCTCGCCGTCTCCCCTGTGGTTTCCAGTGTCTCAAAGGACCCCTCCCCCGTTTTCTCTTTACTCTCTTGTCTTTTGTCCTCTTAAACATTTGTTACCCCTCTGTCTATTGATTTTTTTGTTCTATTTGTTTCTATTCTTATTTTTACTTTTATTTTCATGATAATTTTTAATTGTACATTTATCTTTTATTTTTCCTGTTTTTGTTTTGTTTTGTTTTTTGTCAATTGTTACGAATACTAAATCTATTTGTTCAATTCATTCTTTTTTTCTATCCACCTAACTTCATTTTATCTCTTTATCTATTCTTTCTATTTTACCGTTTCTCTAATAATATTTATGCGCCATTCTATTATATTGTATTTGTTTTCTCTTGCATCCAATGTCTCAAATTTATGCTCTCCCATATTTCTGTAGCCTCTAATGTGACCTTTCTATTTTTCGTATATATTATCTCTTTCTTTAGGTTCCAAGGCTTCTTAACTGTTTTTCTCTCTTTTCTCTCTTTTCTCTTCCTGTGATAAATTCTCTTTTTCTGACCCTCTTCCTCTCAATTGACTCATCCCACATTATCTCTGAGTCGTTTTTTATTATCTCCAAGTCCTCACAAATCTCTCATATCTCGTCACTTTTACCCACTTATTTCTCAAATATCTTTTCATTTCTCATTTCTCGATATTTCTCATTTCCCGCGAATACTACTTCCGTCTAATCTTTCGACTTCATTAGTCTTTATCTCTTCTTTTCTTTCTTTTTTTTAAATATTTTCTCTGTTTCCATTTCTCATGGCCTAAGGATTCTCAGCTCTTGTTATCTCCCATGAACGGTGACTAACCTTTTTCTGTTATCTCTTGATTTTTTCTTCTTTTTTCTTCTTTCGTCTCTTTCTTGACCGCACGTTTGATACCTAAACACGGTGACGCCATGTATATATTACGTTTTAGCTAAGAACTCGCGATTTTATACAACTCGGGAAGAGGTCATTAAACTCTGAGGGGGGTCACGACCCTTTGGGACCCCCTTCAGGCCTGGGGCTGCCTCTTCTGATGCACGTAATCGTCTGTTCTTTGCCAGAACAAAATAAATTATGTACGTCACTGTATTGTAGGGGGTCAAGAACCTTACTGGCGATTCTGTGACAGTCTTCTCCTTCATCTTCAGTTCTTCGACCAAAGTTGCCAACCTGGTTTCCTGCTCCTCCCAATCCTGATCTTCCTCCTTCCTCCTTTTCTTTTTTCATCTGCTCCTCTTCTTCCTCCTCCTCCTCCCCCCTCCCCCTCCTCCTCCTCCTCCTCCTCCTCCCTCTCCTCCTCCTCCTCCTCCCCCTCCTCCTCCTCTGCATCTCTTTCTTCCCCATCCTCCTCCTCCTCCTCCTTCACCTGTTCCTTTCCAAACTAATACTCCTCCTCCTCTTTCTCCTCGACTTCCTTCTTCTTCACCACTTCCTTCTTGTCTTCCTTCTCTTGTGCCTCTTCCTCTCCCTCCTCCCCTTCTCCCCCTCTTCTTCCTTCTTTTCCTGCTCTTCCTTCTTCTCCTCTTCCTCCCCCCTCCTAATCATCACCTTTTATCTCCTCTTGTTCCTCCTCTTCTTCCTCTTGCTCTCTCATCTAGTCTTTCTCCTATCCTCGATGTCCTCTTCCTCCTTGTCCTCCTTTTCTTCCTCCTCTTCTTCCTGTTCTTCATCCTCCTCTGCTCCCTCCTCCTCGCAAACAAATACAAAGAAAATGGTCTATTTCCCGATGCACTGTACCGAGTTTTTTTTTTTTCCGAAATGCAGATAATACAAAATTTATGGAAACGGTGACCACGATTTTGGGAGAATGTCACGACAGACCTAAGCCACATTTAACTCTGCTGACAATCAACTGTTTCCTCTATTCTGTCTCACAAAGTCTTCTGTCTTGTTGAGATGATTACAACAATAGCAATAACAATAACAGCAGTAAGAGCAGCAGCAGTGATAAAAACAATATATTGATAACGATAATGAGAAAATAGCGGCAACGAGCAACGGTAATATAACGGTGACAATGACAATACAACACTGACAAGGAGAAGATAACAATGAAAACAAGTGACAAAAATAACAACAACAATCACAATGCAACAACAGCGAAATCACAAACTGATAACAGCAATAACAACAACAATGAAAATATAACCACAACGACGGCAATACCAATAACAGTAATAATTAATAACACTATTAAGCATAATAACAGTAATGACAATGATGGTGACGATGACAATAACAATGACAACAACAACAACGATAAAAATGACGAAGACGATGACCACGACAACGGCCACTACGATAACGATCGTGAAGGCAACGGCGACAACGACGACGATAACGATCATGAAGACGACGATCATGAAGACAACGATCATAAAGACGACGATCATGAAGACAACGATCATGAAGACAACGATCATGAAGACAACGATCATGAAGACGACGATGATGACGACGATGATGATGACGACGACGATGACGAAGACAACCATGATGACGACGACGATGACGAAGACGACCATGATGACGACATACTCCATCCAATAGAAACCCGCTTCTTGGGAGGGCGAAGACCTCTGGACCTTGAGAGGCGCCTCAAGAAGTCCTCCACTTCTCTCGACTTCGCAACGCTCTTGGCGACCATCTCGTCTCGAAGTTGTTCTTCTTTGCCCCAGAGACGTCGCTCAGGAGTCTTTGGAGGTTCTCCGACTTGAAGATTCCGAAGATCTCTCCTCCTCCCCTTCTTCTTCTTCCTTCTCCTCCTCTTCCTCCTCCACCTTCGTCTCTTCATGCTCTCCCTCCTGCTTCTCCTCACCTCCTCCTCCTCCTGCTTCTCCTCACCTCCTCCTCCTTCTCCACCTTCGTCTTTTCCTCCTCCTCCACTTTCGTCTCTTCCTCCAAAATTTGCTCCTCCTCCATTACTTCTGCGAGCTTTTCCTCCGGCTCCCCTTCCTGCTGCTTCTCCCCCTCCTCCTCCTCCCCCCTCCTCCTCCTCCTCTGTCTCCTCCACTTTCGTCTCTTCCTCCAAAATTTGCTCCTCCTCCATTACTTCTGCGAGCTTTTCCTCCGGCTCCCCTTCCTGCTGCTTCTCCCCCTCCTCCTCCTCCTCCTCCTCCTCCTCCTCCTCCTCCTCCTCAAGGGTCGAGTTGCTGAAAGTGTGGCGATGTTGCAAATCTCGTTCTTAGTTTTGTTAGCACGGGGAAAAATATGAGGACCAGGTGGAGGAGGAGGACCAGGTGGAGGAGGAGGAGGAGGAAGAGAGGAGAAAGACGAGAAATAGAAGAAAGTGGAAGAGGAAGAAGACGAGAGATAAAAGGAAGTGGAAGAGGAAGGAGAGAAGGAAGAGAAAAAGGAGGAGAAGAAAGAAAAGGAGAAGAAAGAGGAGGAGAGGGAAGAGGAGGAGGAGAAGAAAGAAGAGGAGAGGGAGGAAAAGGAAGAAGAGGCGGCGGCGGAGGGGAGGAGAAAGAGGAGGAGGAGGAGAAAGAAGAGGAGAGAGGAGGAGAAGAGAGGTGGAGAAGAGAGGTGGAGAAGAGAGGTGGAGGAGGAGGAGGAGGAGGAGGAGGAGAGGCGTGTGGTGGAGAATACCAGGAAGAATAGACGAAAGAGAGGAGGGGAGAAAGGAGAATGAGGGGAATAAGGAAGAACAGAGGACAAAGAGAAAGAGGAAGAAGAGGAGCGGGAGGAGGAGAGGTAGAGGAGTAGGAGGAAGAGGGAGAAATAAAAGGATAAGAAGGAGAGGAGTACACGCCGGGAGACACTTAGCTATGACTGAAATCGTTACTTTTGCTGGATGCAAGAAATAAAAATTAATATTAATATGAACGAGTAGACGAAGTTGTAAAATAGAATCTAATAAACTGATTTGAAATGGAAGCATAGAGATAAAGATGATGATGTTCTAAAATAAGAAAAGAAATTGAGAAGAAGAATGGTTAGAAAAAGGAGGACGAAAGAAATAGAAAGGAGAGGAAGAAGAAATGGAAGAGGTGGAGAATAAATATAAGAATTGAAAGAAAGAAAAAATTACGGGGACAAGAAACAAAAGATCAAGAACTGATATTTATTCAAAGTCTTCTATCTATCGTTCAGAGACAGAGAAAAATGGTTAAGTCATCTTCGTAGTCGTCTTTGTAATCGTCTTAGTCGTCTCAGCAATCGTAGTTGCCATCTTTGTGACTGTCATGGCCACAGCCGCCGTCGTAGTCGTTCTTGTCGTCATCATCGTTGTCGTCATCATCGTTGTCGTCGTCGTCGTTGTCGTCATCGTCGTCGTTGTCGACGTCATCATCGTCGTCGTTGTCGACGTCATCATCGTCGTCGCTGTCGACGTCATCATCGTCGTCGCTGTCGACGTCATCACAGTCGTTGTCGTCGTCGTCATCGTCGTCGTCGTCGTCACCATCGTCGTCGTCGTCGTCGTCATCGTCGTCACCATCGTCGTCTTTATC
Source organism: Oratosquilla oratoria (assembly GCF_046742065.1). Classification (NCBI taxonomy): domain Eukaryota; kingdom Metazoa; phylum Arthropoda; class Malacostraca; order Stomatopoda; family Squillidae; genus Oratosquilla; species Oratosquilla oratoria. Next base: position 3,352,607 of record NC_134818.1, read on the forward strand.
GTCGAGGTTTGAAGTTTTCGTCGCCTTCGTCATATTCTAACTCTGTCCTACAGAATGGTTACTTAAATGTTTTCATTCTGGCTAAACGCACTCGATCCCATTCACGCTTGACGGCGCAGTGGTAGCGTTCGCGACAGCCACTACCGCGGTCCGGGTTCAAATCCCTACCAGGGCCGAAATAATTTCGGTATCGCTGCGCTACAAATCGTTACTCCAACTCTCGTGGGCGGGGAGTTAGGTGTGTGTGTGTGTGTGTGTGCGCGTGTAAAGTCACAGCATTACCCATAGATCGGTCATATATGAGCTCTGAGCTCTCTTCCAGGAGGGAAATAGCTGTCGATCACAAGTCCAACACGTGATCCAAGACCAAGGTGAATCACTTCATGTTTCTAATTAAACCTGACTGCCATTCACCCAGGATATCCAAACACAACGGGCAAAGGTGACGATCCTATTCTGTAGTGTATCACAATCTACACCTTTCCTGGGCTCATTCCCAGCAGCTGCAGCAGTTGTGGGAGCTGTAGTAGTCCAGGGAGCAGGTGGAAGAGCAGCAGAGGAAGCAGCAGGTCTACCTGCTACAGTAGCAGCTCGCCAGAACCGCTCTATCGCTCTTTAAGTTCGCAATTTCAATATTCAGACAAGAATGTTTCTGTTTTCGAATCGGCAGATGCTCTCCCATGTTGAAGCCTTGTTGGATTCGCCCTTAGTAGGTCGAGAGGCTGCGAGGCTTAGTCCAGTGGCCTTGGTTCGTCTTCGTATTGCCCTTAGTATTTGCCCTAGGGCGGGTCCTTCCCAAGCCTCAGCCTTTGTGGAAACGTACATCGGTCCTTTTTCATTCTTTCTTTCTTGTTCTGTTGTCCATTACGAAAAGGATTCTTTGTTAAGTCCTACTTCCCTTTGACCTTTATGAAATCAACCTTAATAAGGTGTAATGTCCTTTATAGTGGTTTGCTGTGTCGGGTGAACAAGACCTTGGTTAGACTTAGTAGGCTTTTGATCATCTCTTCCGCCTATGGTAACTGAAGTCCTTAGTTGACTCATCTGTTCTACAGTGCAGCAGCCTTAGTAAGCCTTTTACCATTCCCGTCGAAGCCGTGACATGTCTCTCACACTTGATTGCAAAACCTTTGTTACCCTTTGTTTCCTGACAGTGATAAAGCCGCGGACCATTTCCATCCCTATATACCGAGGCCTTTGTAGAATTCAATTCCCTCACCATCAACTCCTACACTGTCGTTTGTATTCATAAACTTTCCTAAATCCTTGTAATCCTTCCCATGAAACACGCCACAGCCGGGCAATGCGGGGTTCAAATCCTTTTCTTCGTTCTCGCGGTCCTGCCAGATGGAAGTCGGAGAGAATCAACTCCCCACTGGAGATGTAGTCATGAGAGGCTGAAAATCAATGGCTGGACAGTCTGGGTGAGCGACAGTTTCTGGTAATTGTACTATATTGGGTTAAAACAGGTATTCTTAAAGTAGTGCCTCAATACCCCCAAAGAGTATTAAAACCAGTTCTTGAGGGTATTCAAAAAAGGCATCCTGGAAAATATTTTTGGTTTCTGGTAATTATAGTAATAGGTATTCTTAAAGTAGTGCCTCAATACCCCCAAAGAGTATTGAAACCAGTTCTTGATGGTATGTAAAAAGGCATCCTGGAAAATATATATATATATATATATATTTTTTTTTTAACAGTAAATGAAAAGTTAAAAGTCGAGAGCATTAAGCTACTATTGGAGCTGGGGTATCAGGCTGAGTTGGGAGTTGAGCTTTGGGGTATCGGGAGAAAAAAATAAAAAACAAAAAATAAATAAAAAAATAAGTAAATAGATAAATAAATATAGAACCACTGGGTTAAACAATGGGACCTGAACAATATGGCTGTGGTGATTTTTTTTTTTTTTTTTTTTTTTTTTTTTTTTTTAAAATTCCATGACGACAGCTGGAGGGTCGAAGTGGGACACCGATCGATCTCGACTTTTTTTTCAGAGTCTACCTCTCGACCGAATAAAACCATTCATGACCTCAAAGACTGAAATATGGAACAGATGTTACAACAGTGTTGGGGTTAATGGAATGGAAGAAAGATGAGAAGCTTAAGAAAGGAAGCGTGTTGCTACAAGCGAAGTAATCACCTTTGCCCAATGGGCTTAGAGTGCCAGCAATCTATGAGGAATGCGGGAATCGAACCTACGAAACAGACCTAAAATTCTTTAACCTTTGGTTGGTTTTCCTCTGGCAGAATAGAATATTCCTGCAGCCATGTGATTTTATTCAAACGAGCGAATTAGTACATGACACCTAAACCCAGGCCAGTGTGATAAAGCTCATAATTCTTCCGTAAATGAAACTGATTCACGAAGCCCTGAACGAGTCGTTCGGTTCGTTACGTTCGAATCTTTACGATCCACGCAGTGTTTTATGAAGCCCTGCATAGTTCCTCCGCTTCGAAGCCTACCGAGGTTCATAAACTCGTGTTCATAAATCCACAAAGGAGAAGGTTGAGGTTCATGAATCTTCGAATCCTTCGTGTCTGCTTTGAATAATGAAGCCTCAAGTCATTTCCGACTCGAAGCGGTTCACGAGTCCTTTGCTTCGAACCCTTCCCGTCGGACGCGGTTCATGAAACCTTGAACCGTTCTAGCGTGAAATGACTCATGAGACCTGGTTTCGAATCTAACTTTGTACCTGCTTTGAGCTTCGAAGTGTCACAAGATTCATAGCGCATTTCCGAGCTTTGCGAATCAGTGTTCCGAGGACCGATTTGGGGCTGGTCATTGTGAATCATTAGAGTTTTCCATACACTAATGAAAAATTATTCATATAAATGCAAATACATACATACTTATATACATACCTATATATGTGTGTATATATGTATTTATGTATATACGTGTGTATATATGTATTTATGTATGTATATATGTATGTATATATGTATGTATATGTATGTATTCATGTATGTATATATGTATGTGATTCACTATGGTCTTGCATCACGTGTTGGCCTCGTGATCGACAATTGTTAACCTCCCGGATGAGAGCTCAGAGCTCGTATAACCAATCTATAGGTAATACTATGACCTTACACGCACATACACCCCCAACTTTCCGCCCACGAGAGTTGGAGTAACGACTCGAAGCACAGCGATACTGATATTGTTTCAGCCCTGGGCAGGATTCGATCCCAGACCGCCGTACATGTGTATGTGTATGTGCGTGTATGTATGCGTATGTATGTATATCTATGGATGAATGTATGTATATACGCATGTATTTATGTATGCGGCTTACGTATGCCCAGAAAAAGGAGTATCTTAGTTGATTTATATCGCTTGACGACATTCAACGCGACTCAAGGAGGTCTTAATACTCTATGTTAAATCCACCTTTTTCACCTTTCTTAAAGGCCCAGTCACACCAATTAAGCTTACGACCTGTTTCCGACCACGACCTTCGAATTTGGCACTTTTGTTTCTCTCATGGTTAGCGCCAGGTGGCTGTTTCATAGTCATCTATGTCATGACGGGGGAGATTCATTCCAATTGCAGCACTGTCTTGAATTCTTTTTAGAAACAAAAGGAACAGTACAAATCAGCCTGGTCGCCACCAGTGGTCGGAAACAGGTCGGAAGCTTGTTGAGATTGGACCCTAATATTCAGTGACCCCTCCCCCCCTACCTCCCTTCCCCCTCTCTCTCTCTCTCTCTCTCTCTCTCTGTCTCTCTCTCCCTTTCTATCTCTCCCTCCCTTTCTCTCTCCCTCTCTCTCTCTCTCTCTCTGTCTCTCTCTGTCTCTCTCTCTCTCTCTCCCGTTCCTTCAGTTTTTTATTTAATTTCAGTCATGTGTATTACGACTATGTACTTGAAAAAGCTAACAGGCGAAACGTCCTACTAATAATGGTGTTTATTTCGATATTCTAGATATAACTGTTCTAGTTATCTAGTAGAGAATAAAATACATGACTGACTTAATCATACACAGACAAGAAAATGAAAAAAAAATGACGTCGGAAAAATTGGCAAGTGCGAAAAAGTGTAAAAAAAAGGTGTGAATAGCCTTGCACGAACGCAATGAAAAGTTAAAAAAAAAAAAAAAGTCTATCAGAAAGTTTGAATCTCTGATCTAGCTGTTCGATGTCCGTGTTGTGTACGAAGCGGTTTAAACTGTCGGATGGACTCCACGAAAACCGTGTACAAACCTGACAAAAAAAATATATATATACATAGATAGATAGATAGATAGATAGATAGATAGATAAGATAAATAGATAAATAGATAAATAAATAAATAAATAAATAAATAAATAAATAAATAATTAAATAAATAAATAAATAAATAAAAAATAAATAAATAAATAAATAAATAAATAAATAAATAAATAAATAAATAAATAAATAAATAAATAAATAAATAAATAAATAAATAAATAAATATAAATAAATAAATAAATAAATAAATAAATAAATAAATAAATAAATATAAATAAATAAATATAAATAAATATAAATAATATGAATATAAATAAATAAAATAAAATTAAATAAATAAATAAATAAATAAATAAATAAAAATAAAATTAAATAAATAAATAAATAAATAAATAAATAAATAAATAAAATAAGAAAAAAAGGTCTTTGCTATTATTCCCCCCAAAAAACCAACCTCACACCCCAATACCGTTCCCCCCCAAAAAAAATCCACGGTTTCAGAAATAATTGGATGGGGAGGTTGGGTGTGGATATGTTGCCTTAGGGAAGCTTGCGTTTAATTGAGGTTGAGACTGGGTCGAAGGTAAATTGAGGTTAGGTTAGTTGAGGTTAAGCTAGGTCAGATTAGGTTAGATTTTCGAAAATAGCTGGATTTCCTTATCTTGGCTTATGCCAAACAATTCCATTCAGTTGGAGGTAAAGCACAAACTACAGTAATTTATGTCACTTCAATTAGGTTGTCAAGTTGATCCATTGTGATAATTACCCGAATGTAGATTACCTCTACCGTAGACTTTTATTGGTGACTGCTCCTGATTTTCCCTCTTTTGTCTTGGTAAAGTCATTCAAAACGGTAATTTCGTCAGAAGCACTTTCGTGGGTCTAGGGGTAGGGGGAACCTCATGTGTGTGTGTGTGTGTGTGTGTGTGTGTGTGTGTGTGTGTGTGTGTGTGTGTGTGTGTGTGTGTGTGTGTGTGTGTGTGTGTGTGTGTGATTCACCATGGTCTTGGATCACGTGTTGGACTCGTGATCGACAGCTATTTCCCTCCCGGAAGAGAGCTCAGAGCTCATATATGACCGATCTATGGGTAATGCTGTGACCTTACACGTACGCACACACACCCAACTCCCCGCCCACGAGAGTTGGAGTGACAACCCGCAGCACAGCACATAGTGATACTAAAATTATTTCAGCCCTGGGCGAGATTCGAACCCGGACCGCCGAAGTGGCAGCCGGGTACTCTAACCAGTGTGTGTGTGTGTGTGTGTGTGTGTGTGTGTGTGTGTGTGTGTGTGTGTGTGTGTGTGTGTGTGTGTGTGTGTGTGTGTGTGTGTGTGTGTGTGTGTGTGTGTGTGTGTGTGTGTGTGTGTGTGTGTGTGTGTGTGTGTTGGGGAGAGTAGGAGCTTCCTTGCGTGGCTTCTTCAAGACGAGAAATGCGAAGTTAGCGATCTACAATAATGGGTCCCGGCTATCAAGAACAATCACGAAATTACGGTGGTTTTTGTGACCGATACTAATTCGTTCCGATTACCGAGGTCTACAACCGTTGCTATTAGTACTATCGACGACTACTACCACTATCACAGTCATCGCTCTCGACGTTATTACCAGAACTAATGTTGTTGTCGCCATGGCAATCAGCGTCGTCGGCGATGTCGTTATCGTCGTCGTCATTGTCGTCGTCGTCGTCATATACTGTACGTTTCGGGTAATGACTGCCGCATCTTTCATTAACAACAATTCATCTGCTTTTATTTCACTCTCGTTTTTACCCAACTACGTTTATATATATATATATATATATATATATATATATATATATATATATATATATATATATATATATATATATATATATATATATACTAAGAGGACGCATAAAGACACAAGGTCTTAGAAACGCTGACATTTTTAAGTTTATGCTGAACTCTTCAAGCTTTGGGAATCGGTGATAGCGTGCAAGGGAATTCCAGGAGCCATTTAAACTGGTTTAACATCTCCAAAACATTAACAAGAACGAGTAATTTCCAAAAATGTAATATACAAAACCTAAATTACCCTAGAGATGTACGCTAACGTATGGTACGTCGTAAGTCTTAATGTAAAGGATAGAACACCAACCGTCTTCGTGCAAATGATCTTCTTCAGTTGGGAACATGCGCCAGGGATGGATTGCGTCGATTCTCTTACACACCGACGCCAGTCTTCACGGCTTCTCCGAACATGCTCCCATGCAACCGCCCTTCCCATTCCATGCATTCATATCTCCTTTGTGATAAAATTCGATAATAGAAATGCTGTATTGGACTATGGAGAGCTGGAGGACAAAAGAAACTTTCTATTTAATAAAGGAATAGGTCTTTCCTCAAGAGTAACCGTTATTGACCAGTATTGTGAAGTCTCTTGGTAGCTCGGCATCATCTGTGGCCCAGAAGCTACTGAAGAAAAATTTGCTTTGCTGAGTTTCTGTTTATGTTATTCGCTTCTCCAGTTTCATGCAAAACTCCAAACAGGTCTTCTTAGCATAGACTTCTGTATGTAGTGACTCTGTCGATGGACGCATCAACAAGAACAACAAGAGCGCTGAGGAACGAGTCGTCTTTCACGAACTGGACAAGTTGAGGTACCAAGTTCAGATCCATATCCCTAAAGAACAGTTCGTTCATGGACATTTCGTAGATCGCCAGTCACATAACGGGATGACCCTTGAAGGATGTTGTTGCTGCTATGGGCTAACACTCACCAGCGCCTCTATCCTTGTGGGTAACCTCTCCCCATGCCGGAAACGTTCTGGAGTTTCTTATCCTCTAATGAACCCGCGAGGAAGTTGGCGAAGTTGAGACCTCACGGTGGAAGTTGGCGAAGTTGAGACCTCACGGTGGAAGTTGGCGAAGTTGAGACCTCACGGTGGAAGTTGCCGAAGTTGAGACCTCACGGTGGAAGTTGGCGAAGTTGAGACCTCACGGTGGAAGTTGCCGAAGTTGAGACCTCACGGTGGAAGTTGCCGAAGTTGAGACCTCACGGTGGGAGTTGGCGAAGTTGAGACCTCACGGTGGGGAGTTGGCGAAGTTGAGACCTCACGGTGGAAGTTGGCGAAGTTGAGACCTCACGGTGGAAGTTGCCGAAGTTGAGACCTCACGGTGGAAGCTGGCGAAGTTGAGACCTCACGGTGGAAGCTGGCGAAGTTGAGACCTCACGGTGGAAGTTGGCGAAGTTGAGACCTCACGGTGGAAGTTGGCGAAGTTGAGACCTCACGGTGGAAGTTGGCGAAGTTGAGACCTCACGGTGGAAGTTGGCGAAGTTGAGACCTCACGGTGGAAGTTGGCGAAGTTGAGACCTCACGGTGGAAGTTGGCGAAGTTGAGACCTCACGGTGGAAGTTGCCGAAGTTGAGACCTAACGGTGGAAGGTGGCGAAGTTGAGACCTCACGGTGGAAGTTGGCGAAGTTGAGACCTCACGGTGGAAGTTGGCGAAGTTGAGACCTCACGGTGGAAGTTGGCGAAGTTGAGACCTCACGGTGGAAGTTGGCGAAGTTGAGACCTCACGGTGGAAGTTGGCGAAGTTGAGACCTCACGGTGGAAGTTGGCGAAGTTGAGACCTCACGGTGGAAGTTGGCGAAGTTGAGACCTCACGGTGGAAGTTGCCGAAGTTGAGACCTCACGGTGGAAGGTGGCGAAGTTGAGACCTCACGGTGGAAGTTGGCGAAGTTGAGACCTCACGGTGGAAGTTGGCGAAGTTGAGACCTCACGGTGGAAGTTGGCGAAGTTGAGACCTCACGGTGGAAGTTGGCGAAGTTGAGACCTCACGGTGGAAGTTGGCGAAGTTGAGACCCTCACGACAACATCGGAGGAACCCGCATGTTGCTGGAGAGTCCTGCCTACTACACACAACCTTGGAAAAAAGTAGAAGAATTCTTGCGATCTCGGCGATTCCTAACATCGGATTTCTGCTCACATTAGTAAAACTTCGACTACATTTCCGAAACTAAAATGTTACAGTGAGTTGTAATGATAAAGCATAAAGGCTGACGGGATAAAAAAAATTATCCCGATGAATTTCAAACCTTCGAATTGAATTATATTCAACTGCCTCAACTAGAATCATATTCCATCTACTGCTTACTTCAGTAAAACTTCGACTACCTTTCCGAAAAAAAAAATTGTAGTGAGTTGTAATGATAAAGTATAAAGACCGACAAGATAAAAAAAGTTATCCAAATGAATTTCAAATTTTCGAACTGAATTACGTTCAACGGCCTCAACTAGAATCGTATTCCATCAACTGACAGCGGAGTTAGCAAAACTATTCCTACCTTTTACTTAATTTTCATTCCCCCATTAATAGAATTATAATATACCTAAACACTAAGATACTTTCATGGAAAAAGAGCCCATTTGACTCCTTGCGATAGAGGCAATTTTCTTTTGTCAAACAATCTTCCACCATCATCAAACTTACTCCAACAGGAACCTTGCCGAGCCTACAGCCTTGTCCACATCCTTATCCTACCATTGTCCTCCCAACTATCCAGAATTATCCTAATATGGGTCGAATATTTTCCCATTAATCACTGTGCACTATAATAAACATTTTCCTACTCTGCATTAACGAAGATGTCCTATCCTAATGTGTTTCCCTATGTATGACGGTTTGTGTTTAAGAGATACCTTAAAAAAATAGTAATGAATTTCAATTAGAACATCAGTTACAGGCCCTTAAACCTTTGTCAGAACGACGGATTTCGTTAGATTGGATTTTTTTTTCTCCAAATTAGGGAAAAAGAAGAACCTATGTACTTCAACATACCGATGTACGAAAATCCGTGTACATAAAAGAGAAATTTATTTGAAACTAAACTAAGTGAGCCCTGACCTGACGTGGCAATTTCGCTAAAAAAAAGGGGGGGAGGGGAGAAGGAATTGGAAGGATGTAGGGGCACAGAGGGGAAATGAGGTCTGAGGGGGAGATGGAGGGGAAAGCGTTTCACGAATGTGGTAAAAGGAAGGAGGAGAGAAGAACGAGGGATCGCGAAGGGAAAGAAACGGAATGGAAGGTGGAGGAGGAAGGGAGAAAAATAGAAGAAGAAGAGGAGAAATATTGAGGTAGATAGAAGAATGAAAGATGGAGAGGGAAGAACCGAGAGGGAAATAGAAGAAGAGGGAAGAGAGAAAAGTAGAGAAAGAAGAGGAACACTGAGGTAGATAGAAGAATGAAAGATGGAAAGGAATGGAACGAAAGGGAAGATGGAGGAGGAAGGAAGAGAGAAAAATAGAGGGAGAAGAGAAATAGTGAGGTAGATAGAAGAATGCTGTAATGCCTGCCATTTTATAATGTCTGCCATTTATTCTATAATATTTGTTTATTTATTTGTTATTATTTGTCTGTTTTATTATTATTATTTGCTTGGTTTTAATTTATTATTTCTGTCAATTCATTATAATTTAATATTTACCTGTTTATTATCTAACTATACCTATGATCTTATTTAATTTATCATTATCTATATTATTATTATCATCTATTATTATTTATGTCAATTTACTATAATTTACTATTTACCTGCTCATTATTTAAATATACCTATGCTTATTCTATTTATTATTCTCTATATTATTATAATTTTTATTTATTTATAAAAAAATTCGCATCCGACTTTATCATAGACCAAAAGGTCTCCTGTCCTCATGCTCCTCCTTTGTAATCCTTTGAATGAAAGATGGAGGAACGGGAGAGAAAGAAATAAAATAAAGAAGGAGAGCTTGTTGCAATAAAAGCAGAGGCGGGATAGAGAGAGACAGAACGCCACACAGGAGTGGTAAAATGAAGTAGAATATCGTTCGAAAGAAAAGAAAATGTGATGTAATAAGACGCAGAAGAAGGAAGGAAATAATGAGCGAGATAATTATGACAGAAAGGGACCAAGAATGGAGATGCGTAAAAAGAAGATGGTGACGTGCAAGAAAGACGACAGGAATAAGGAAATGGGAAATTTAAAAAAAAGGCGAAACAGGTAAGAGGAGAAATAGAGGATGATGGGAACAAAGAAAAAAAATCGGTAGAGATAATTACAGACAGGTGAAGATGTCTTAATAGACGAAAACGTTCGGTATCCGTTTTTTTTTTTTTTTTTTTTTAATTTCCCGGTGGTTTCTGCAGAAATAGTCTATCACGTGTGTTTTGTGGCTTCTTGGAAAAAAAATACAAAAAGAGAAACAGGAGTAAAAAGAGAAGAGGTGTTGGAGGAAAGCGTGAGAAGAGTTAAAAAGAGAGAAAGAAAGAGGGAAGGAAGGACGGAAAGAGAAGGACAAGAATAAGAAAGAGGTAAATGAAAAACATGCTGACAAGTGAAAAAAGAGAAGAGAGAAAAGTTTGAGAAGGTGAAAGAGAAACAGAAGGAAGTACAGGAGAAGAGGAAGTTATTAAGGAAGAGAAGTTGGAGGAGGAGGAGAAGTAGGAGAAGGAGGGGTAGAAGGAGGAGGAGGAGGCGGGGGAGGAGGAGGAGGAGGAGGAGGAGGAGGGGGGAAAGCTGAGGCGTTGGTGGAAGTGGACTTCGAAATGGTGGTGGTGGTGGTGGTGGTGGTGGTGGAAGAGGAGGAGGAGGAAGAGGAGGAGGAGGAAGAGGAGGAGGAGGAGGAGGAGGAGGAGGAAGAGGAGGAGGAGGAAGAGGAGGAGGTGGTTAAGAAGAAAAATAGAGATTAGTGTGTAGATGAAAAGATTATCTGAATAGGTTTTAATGGGAGGCGTGAAGGGGACTAGGGTGGAAGTGGAGGAGGAGATGGAGGGTGGATATGAAGGGTGGAAGTGGTGGAAGAGATATAATCGGACACGAAAGTGGAGGTAAAGAGTGAGGTGGAGGAGAAAGGGAGGGAAGAGTAGAAAGACATTTATGATTCAGAACGCCTTTGATTGCAGTTAAGTGCCTCCTGGGTTACGCTCCCCATCAACCAAAAAGGTCAACTCTGGTTATCAACTTTGTTCTCACTGACTCAATTCGGCTGGAGAAGGTCCTGAAGGACATGGAAGGTCACGAAGGACGGTCCGGAGATAAGTAAGGACGCTACAGAAATTAAGGGATCACAGGAGTTCTCACTGACTCCATTCGGCTGGAGAAGGTCCTGAAGGACACGGAAGGTCACGAAGGACGGTCCGGAGATAAGTAAGGACGCCACAGAAATTAAGGGATCACAGGAAGCTCGGAGAGACATTACGAGAGTTCGCTGGGCATTAGAGACGTGAGAGGCTTTCGGAAAGTAAGGCCCGCACATTAAGGACCCGAAGGAACTTCCAAAGGTGAAGACCTCAAGATATCAAACGTATGGGGCCTTAGTAAAGTAATCGGTTCACATGAAGGACCTTAGAAAAATGTTTCCCTTAATATCAAGGACGTATGGGGCCTTTGCAAAGTAATCGGTTCACATGAAGGACCTTAGAAAAATAAGTTTCCCTTAATATCAAGGACGTATGGGGCCTTTGCAAAGTAATCGGTTCGCATGAATGAAACGAAGGACCTTATAAAAGTAAGGTCCCTTTAATATCAATGAGGTAAGGGGTTTCGATAAAGTAAGCGATTCACATAAAGAAGCTGAGGGACCTTAGAAAGATAAGGTCCTTTAATATTAAGGACATAGGGAGCCTTGTTCAAGTAATCGATTCACATAAAGAACCTGAAGGACCTTAGAAAGCTAAGGTCTTAAAAAATGGATAAATAAAAAGGCAAGGGGTCCTAATAAGAAGACAAAATGACCTTATAAGGCGAAAGGTCCTTTGATATCAAGAACGCACAGGGCCTTACGAAGCCTTGAAGGACCGTTGACATGAAGGTAAGGGGGCCTTAGTAGCCTGAAAAGGGCCTTTGACGAGTAAGGCCCCTTCAATATTTGCCACGTGAGGGGCCTTAGAAAGGTGAAAAGACTTGAAGGACGTTGGGAGACTTACAATGGTAAGAGATCCTTAGCAGTAAGGACATGAGGGAACCTTAGAAAGGTCTCAGACATTACAAAAGTAAGGTTCTTTTTAAACGCACAGGAGTGTGTAAGGTGGTATTCTTAAGAAAAAAATATTTCCTTGTATAAATCTTTCCTTGTGTAAATCTTGTATAAATCCCTGAAAGGGAAATATTTCTTTTTTTACGAATATCACCGTAAGAATCTTACGGTTGCATTCTTAATTTTTTTTTCCTTATATGAATCCTGTATAAATCCTTGGAAGTGAAAGAATTTTTTTTAAAAATACCACCGTAAGAATCTTACAAGTGGTATTCTTAAAAAAAAATACATTTCCTTATATAAATCTTATGCAAATCCTTGGAAGGGAAGGATTTTCTTTAAATACCACCGTAAGGCCTTTTCAAATATAAGGACCCATGTTACTAAAGTACACCGACCTTAATACTTTACGAAAGTATTAAGGACAAAGAAGGCTTCGGAAGTAAAGGCCGCTTGGGATAAGGACGCTTGGGACCTTAATCAAGTTCCTTTAAGCACTTTAAAAGTTCCAAGTTTGACATTACATAACCGTGGAGTTAATTGAGATAGTTTAGTTGAATAAAATCATCTGACGTTACACCCGTATAAAGTTGATAAGGTGTGTC
>NC_134818.1:3372912-3395412 GCF_046742065.1 Oratosquilla oratoria
ACATCCCCCTCTTGCTCAACGCCCTTTTCATCCCATCCATCCATCTCATCTTCGGTCGTCCCCTCATGTTCACTCCATCCACCTCTGCCTTCCACACCTCTTTTACTAATCTTTCTTCACTCATTCTTTCCATGTGTCCAAATCATCCCAATACTCTTTCATCATTCCTATCTGCCATCTCCTTTTTTCACTCCTATTCTCTTTCTCATCTTCTCGTTATTCACTCTATCCAACCTTGTAGCTAGGACCTTGTAGCCCCATACTACACTTCTCAGTCATTTCATCTCAAACACTGTTAAACTCTTCCTCCCTGCCTCTCTTAAATTCCCTGTCTCTGACTTATGCAGTGCAATCGGTACAATCACCCCTTCACATAATACCTCCTTAACATCCATTCCCAAATGCCTTTTTCTCATTACATTTTTCAATCCGCCAAGGTATTTACTTGCTTCTCTCAATCTACATTTTACCTCCACCTCTACTCCTCCCTTTCCTGCCACAAGTGACCCAATGTATTTAAAGATATCCCCTTCCTCAAGCCTTTCTCCTTTAAAATTTACTTCCAAATTACTGCCATCTTCTCCCTTTGCACAGCACATCTCATCACCTTACTTCTACTCACATTTACCTTCAACATTCTCCTGTCGCGTACCTTCCCAAACTCCATCACTTACTCCCTTAACCCTCCTCTGACCCTGCCACAAACGCAGTGTCGTCAGCAAACAACAACTGGCTCACCTCCCAATCCCCTGCCCATTACCATTACGTTTACCTCCCCCACCACCCCATCCATGAACACACTGAACAGCCATGGCGACATGACACATCCCTTACGCAGTCCCACCTTTACCTCAAACCACTCGCTCCCTTCATTTCCAATTCTAACAGAGGCTCTACTACATACATATACCAAAGGCTTTTTCCCCCTACACGGGGGGTAGCCAAAAAGAAAAAGGCATAGAAACCACTCCCACCAATTCCATTTCCTATATATTCCACTCCCCTCCACCCTCCTCCCTCACTCTTATCTTGGCACCTCCTGGATGACGGGTCATCCCTGCATCCTGTCCACTGCCCTGGGTCAGAAGCAGTGTCGCAATACACAGCACATCCACAGCAAGGCCGCTTTAGGCTCTACTACTCTCGTAAAAATTCTTGACTGCCCTTAACAGTTTCCCCCCGATTCCATGTATCTGCAAAACCTCTCACAGTGCCTTCCTGTCCACCCTGTCATAAGCTTTTTTCCAAATACGTACAAGCCAAAAAAAAAAAAAAAAAATCCTTACCTTTTGCTAAAGCTCTCTCACAGATCTGTCTTACCACAAAAATCTGACTCATGCAACCCCTACCTTTCCTAAACCCACACTGTTCCTCACCAATTACTCCCTCTGTTCTTCTCCTAATCCTCTTAATACATACATGTACACATGTAGACATAGTGTGTGTACTAGTGTCCGTCTGTGGCCTTGGCCGGAAGTAGTAAGGAAAACGAAGCAGAATTATGCGAAAATTGGGGGAAAATTCGTAGAAAATGGGACGACATCATCCGCAACTACTGCTGGACGAGGGCCGCCCATTTTTCGTGCTGGGCGGCTGCCACTAAAAAATGGACTGCCACCAAAAAAATGGACCACACTCGGGCTCTCATCCAAATTAACGGATTCTGTCATCGGCTATCAGTGGCGGACCTCGATGGCGTGGCAGTGAAAATGGATCCCATCCCCTATTCCCACTACAAATAAAATAAAATAAAATAAAATACTAAAACAAAACAAAATAAGAATAAAATAGAATAAAATGAAATAAAATAAAATAAAATAAAATAAAAATAAAACAAAAAACAAAACAAATAAAATAAAATAATAAAATAAAATAAACAAAATAAAAAACAAAAATGAAAAATAGATACAACAAAATAAAAAATAAAATTGATAAAATAAAATAAATAAAAATAAAATAAAAATTAAAAAAACAAAAATCCTGTGCGTGGACTCTAACATATAAGAAATGAAACCAAACTCAGTTTGGAATATTTGACTCTTAACTCTTGCTCTAATTGATTCAAGACGATTTAATTCGGCTAATAGAGATACTTTTGTGGGGTAAAATATTATCATTACCTATTTTCAAGAGTCCACTATAAACTGAATAGAACTGTCTATTGTAGCTAGATCACTATTAGTAAAGGCTGTAAAAAAAATATCACCATGGCAAAAGAGAGCTGATGGAGGTCTAGTTGGTTCAGGGTTGATTCTCTTCCTCGGACATTGTTTACGCGACATATCTCTCTCTCTCTCTTTCTCATTCTATTTCTCTCTCATTCTACTTCTCTCTCTCTCTCTCTCTCATTCTATTTCTCTCTCATTCTACTTCTCTCTCATTCTACTTCTCTCTCTCTCATTCTATTTCTCTAACTCTCATTCTCTCTTATTCTCTCGCTCATAATCTTTCATTCTCTCTCTCTCTCTCTTTTCCACTCCCTCTCTCACTCTCATCCTCACTATTACTCTCTCTCTCTCTCTCTCTCTCTCTCTCTCTCTCTCTCTCTCTCTCTCTCTCTTTCACACACACACACACAAAAAGTGCTCTTTGGAGGACGTGGTGAGAGGAAGGGCCCGTCCCAACGCCGCCTAATTAGCAGCCCACCTGCGGACTAATTAAGGACCATCTGGTTCGTGTCATTAACTCCGGCGCCAGGTGATTTAATTCACCCGAAGGGGGGGAGGGCTTGTATACTTGGGTCAAAACGAGTCTTCGACGGGTAGACTTGGGCCAAAACGAGTCTTCGACGGGTAGACTTGGGTCCAGAACGAGTCCTCGACCGACCGAGTCTTGAGTCTGAAAGTCTCGAGTCTGAAAGTCTCGAGTCTGAAAGTCTCGAGTCTGAAAGTCTCGAGTCTGAAAGTCTCGAGTCTGAAAGTCTCGAGTCTGAAAGTCTCGAGTCTGAAAGTCTCGAGTCTGAAAGTCTCGAGTCTGAAAGTCTCGAGTCTGAAAGTCTCGAGTCTGAAAGTCTCGAGTCTGAAAGTCTCGAGTCTGAAAGTCTCGAGTCTGAAAGTCTCGAGTCTGAAAGTCTCGAGTCTGAAAGTCTCGAGTTCTCCCTAAGAGTAATGGCGAAGTCTTCCTCAGAAGTTTTAGCAGCGGCTCTATTTTCGCATTAAATGTTTGAAAATTTTCTTTGCGCGCGCGACCTTTAATATAATTGCAATGGCAATTATAAGCATTATTGTAATGACGCTCTTCTGGCAAATGCGGTTCTGATGATGAAAATGATTGTCACTGGTTGTGATTGTAGTTGTGAATGTTACTGTAAATTGTGATCGTGATTGTGGCTTTGTCACTTTGATTGTGATTGTGGCTGTGATTGTAGTTGCGAATGTTATTGTAAACTGTGATCGTGATTGTGACTTTGATTGTAACTGATTGTAACCGAATGCGGTTGTAATTGTGATTATCATTGTTATTGTGACTGGTTTATGACACTTTAATTGTGGTTGTAATTATAGCTGTAGTCGCAACGGTAAGTACAAGTGGAATGTAATACCGAGATGATTGTATTTTTGCAAAACAGACCAATTATGACATTCAGTTATTGACACACTGTCTACAGACATACTTTTTTTTTTTTTTTTTGAGAAAGATCTTGAGAACGCCTCACCGTATGAGGAACGCTTCGCCAATTCTCTGAGCATATGTTTGAGGTTTCTCTTAACTGAATAAAATCGCCCGCCGCAGTCAAGGAAGCTAACCCAACAGGTTCTAGGTCAGGTGGAAGCCAAGGGAAGTTTACCTCATATGAGTAAAATCGCCTGGCGGCAGTAAGAATAAAGGTCCAAACTAAGGCTAACATTCAATATACAAAAGAATCAGCCCTATTTGCCAATTTCCACCTTGAATATTCTTTAAATTATTTTTCTTATTTTTTCAAGAGTATTTTTATGGTAGGCAGACTGCCTTCATCGAACTCAGAACGGAAACCTTCTGGTGCACCTCAGACCCTTCAGGGCGAAGTCATTCACCAAGATGTAAAAAAAAAAGTGACCGAAAAATTAGTCACAAAAAATATACAAAGTGGGTCAATGTATCGAGGTGATTAAGCCCCTTTTTTCGATTATAACTGCTCTTGCAAAAGTTTTCCCGAAAAGAGAGAGAGAGAGAGAGAGAGAGAGAGAGAGAGAGAGAGAGAGAGAGAGAGAGAGAGAGAGAGAATACAAGACAGAGTGAGAGAGAATGAGAGCGAGTGAAAGAGAGAGGGCAAGAGAGAGAATGTGAGAGAATGAGAGAATGAAAAATAGGGATAGAGAAATAAAGAGACATGTCACGTAAACCGACTAGACCTCCATCAAACCTCCACCTTCTCTCCTGCCTCCCCCTCCTCCACTTCTTGAACCTCACCTCTTTCCTGATTAGAATACTTTGAAGAGTGTGAATCGTCTCTTTGTACCTTTGTAAGTGCGCCTCAAGTTTGCTCATGAATGAATGAATAAACATGGTGGTGATAGTGTGTGATGGTGGTGATAGTGGTGGTGGTGGTAGTAGTAGTGGTAGTAGTGGTGGTGGTGGTAGTAGTAGTGGTAGTAGTGGTGGTGGTGGTAGTAGTGGTAGTAGTGGTGGTAGTGGTGGTGGTTGTGGTGACGAAGTGGTGATGGTGGTGTTGGCAGTACTGTTGCTGGTGGTGCTGATATTGTTGTTGTTGTTGTTGTTGTTGTTGGATATTGCTGGAAGCTACTCCTCATATAAATGTAGGTGCGTGGTCGAGGTGTCTTAGAATCCCAAAGGCTCTTAGAGGAGTCTGTATTTTGTGGAGGTGGCTGGTGGCTGGCGGCGGCTGCAGATGGATGAACTAATCAGGGTCTTTGTGATCGAGTGTCTGGTGGCTAAAAGGATTGGAGGTCTTGGGTAACTGGCTTAAAGTTATGGACAAGAAGGTGGCGAGATTGATGTTTGTGGGCTTCTGAAAGCTAAAGGACGGTGGCTGGAAGCTGGAAGACGGTGACTGGAAGCTGAAGGACGGTGGCTGGAAGCTAAAGGACGGTGACTGGTGGCTGGACTCGAAGTTTGGGACGGGGTGGCTGTTAGTTGTCTTTATTAGTGAGTACCTGGAATTGGTAGTGGCTGAAAATAGCTGTTGTCTAGCTTAGGGTGATGGTCGACTATTGATTGTTCTTAGTTGGAGGTTGAGGTCAGCCGCGGTTGTTTTCTTGGTGGTTAAAACTTAATCCCACTCCTTCCATGGTATCGTAGTATTCGTATACTCCTACAAATTCCGGACACTTCAAGAAAACCGTTAAAAACCGTTAGAAACTGGCCCACCACGGGGGTCCAGAGAGGAGGATTGTGGCGAAGGTCCAGTCTTTGTTTTCTCAAAATACACGAAGGAGAGGACTGCAATGCCACACTGGAGGAAAGAGGGCGAGCCAAGAGGGCGTGCCAACCTGTTTGCACAATGGAGGCTTGCGAAAGTTCCTACATTTTTTGGCAGGGAGAGAGGAGAGGAGAGGAGAGAGGGGAGAGGAGGAAACGGGGGCTGGAGAAGTGGGGGGGAGAGGGGAAACGGGGGATGGAGAAGGGGGGAGAGAGGAGGGGGGAAGAATGACGTCTGGATGAGAAGTACCAACTTGTTTGCACAATGGAGCCGAGCTAGGAGTACCAATTTCTTTCACATAAAACGTCTTCAGGGTTCCGCGTAGTTGGCCCTCTGGAGCTGTGCCGTAAAGTGCCACTTTTCTTTGCATTATGCAACAGTGCCAAGAAGAATGACGGCCACTCACTTACTCCAGGGTTCCAAAGTTTGCCAGACGCTCTTGTAGAGACTCTAAATGCTAATGCTAGTCACTATAAGACAATTTTTTTTTTTTTAACAATAACTATTATATAAATCCAAAGTTGGCGGATGCAGGGATGACCCGTCATCCACGTGGAGCTGAGGTGGAAGGAGTGGAAAGGGTGGTGGAGGGGAGCGACTTGGCTACCTCCCTTATAAGGGGGAAAAAAGCTCTCGGAATAGAGATAGACAGATAGATCCATAGATAGATAGATATTCGTAACAAAGAACAGGGGGAAGATTCTTGACCAATCTGTTAGGAGACAATTACTCTAAAGCTGAAGACGCCCTTTGGAAACAAACTTTTCCACTTCAGTGCTAAAATCCTGCCAAGAACAATCAAGAACCGTCATTGACCGCCAAGAACCCTCAAAGATCGTCGATGACCGCCAAGAACATTCATGTACCGGCAGGAACCATCAACCACCGCCATGAACGATCAAGAAACCAAGAACGGTCAAGAAAACAAGAATTACCAAGAACCGTCAAGAACCGACAAGAAAGGCCAAGAACCACCAAGAACCGTCAAGAACCACCAAGAACCGTCAAGAACCACCAAGAACCGTCAAGAACCACCAAGAACCGTCAAGAACCAACAAGAAAGGCCAAGAACCACCAAGAACCGTCAAGAACCACCAAGAAAGGCCAAGATCCACCAAGAACCGTCAAGAACCACCAAGAAAGGCCAAGAACCACCAAGAACCGTCAAGAACCACTAAGAACCGTCAAGAACCACCAAGAACCGTCAAGAACCACCAAGAGCAGTCAAGAACGATTTACAACCGCCACGAACCATCAACAACCGCAATGAACGATCAATAAAACAAGAACTACCAAGAACCATCAAGAACTAGCAAGAACCATCAAGAACATTTGCATTTGCTTATTCTATAGAACCGCCATGTGAGAAAACGAACGCACTACATCAGTGGTTCTCAAAAAATTCACCAAGCCATTCTTCCCCTTAAGAAATTTTGAATATTGCCGTGGCAACACGTAAATAATTATCATACCAGTATCGTAAGTCTCACAACAAAGTTATCTTAGGACAGTGGAACAAACAAACAAACACACACACACACACACACACACACACACACACACACACACACACACACACACACACACACACACACACACACACACACACACACACACACACACACACACACACACACGAATTGTAGCGCAGTTGGTAGAGTTCCCGGCTGCCACCATGGCGGTCCGGGTTCGAATACCGCCCAGGGCTGAAACAGTTTTAGTATCGCTGCGCTGCGGGTCGTAACTCCAACTCTTGTAGGCGGGGAGTTGGGTGTGTGTGTGTGTGCGTGTAAGGTCACGGCATTACCCACAAATCGGTCATACTGTATATGAGCTCTGAGCTTTTATCCGGGAGGGAAAAAGCTGTCAATAACGAAGTCCAACACGTGATCCAGGACCATGGCCAGACAGACAGACAGACAGACAGAGACAGACAGACAGACAGACAGACAGACAGACAGACAGACAGACAGACAGACAGACAGACAGACAGACAGACAGACAGACAGACAGAGACAGAGACAGAGACAGAGACAGAGACAGAGACAGAGACAGAGACAGACAGACAGACAGACAGACAGACAGACAGACAGACAGACAGACAGACAGACAGACAGACAGACAGACAGACAGACAGACAGACAGACAGACAGACACACACACACACACACACACACACACACACACACACACACACACACACACACACACACAACCCTAGATTCTTGCTACGGTTTCCTGCTAGCGACCAAATGCCTTGGATCCTGGAACGGTGCTCTTGAAGGAGCAGTTAATTTACATTAATTGGAATGGATGAGGGGTGTTCTCTTGTACACAGACCTGGTAAAGAGGTGCCACGTTGCATTACAAACCATGATGAGAAATCCCCAAACTTGTTGTCTTATTCTGACTAAAATCAGACGATTTTATTCACTCGGATATTGAATATGAAGGATTTGATTTAATACGCAAGACACTAAAGTCAGGAATATTACCAACCAGGAGTAACCAGAGTCAAGTATATAAAGTTCGTGTTCAGGGACTAACTCATGCAATCCAGGCACCGTCTGTCATCCGAATGGAATTGCTTGTTACTAAAGAGAATAAAATCTAAAAAGAGCGAAATTAAGATGAAGAGGGACTTCTCCTTAGGTGACTAAAATCTCCTGGCTTTCGCCTGAAGAAAAGTTGAAAGCACCAATCGCGTTGAAGTCGCTAAGTGCCCAGTCACAACCAAGCTTACGACCGGTTTCCGACCGGCCGCCGACCAGTTGCAGGTAGTCTTTGGAAGTCGCTGGTAGTCGTTAATAAGATAGATAAATAGATAGATCGATGGATAGTTTACAACACACACTGAATAGTCTCCAGTACATAGATTCTCATCTTATCAACCACATTAACTTTTTCCATTTCAATTCCTTGCATAAGTTTTGTGTCGCCGACCGATCGCTTGATTTTCGGTCGACGGCGGTCGGAAACAGGTCGTAAGAGACAATTCATTTGTGTTTCAACCAGTGAGCATGTTTGCGGTTCGAAGCCGGTCTGAAGCCAGTCCAAACTGGTTTCAAATCCGGTTCAAAACCAGTTCGAAGCAGATTCAAAGCCGGTAAAAACAGGTTTGGTGCTGGTAAGAACCCGGTCAAAACCAGTTTCAAATTCGGTTCAAAGCCGGTGAAAGCAAGTTTGGTGCCGGTTCGAAGCAGGTTCAAAACCCATTTCAAATCCGATTCGAAGATTTATATAAGGAAATATTTGTTTTTAAGAATACCACTGTAAGATTCTTACGGTGGTATTCTTAAAAAAGAAAAAAACCTTTCCTTATATAAATCTTCCCCATCCAAGAATTTATATAAGACCTCTTTTTTTTTTTTTTTTTAAGAATACCACCGTTATTGTGTCCGTTGTAGCCCAGAAATCTATGGAGTCCAGGTCGTTAGGAGGCGCTGCAACCAACTACTGCGGGCAATTAAACGTGAACAAGCGAAATAGTTTAAATTGTTTGTCCGGAACGATCAAAAGTGAGAACACGAGGGATGCTGCCGCGAGGAGGAAGAGGAGGAGGAGGAGGAGGAGGAGGAGGAGGAGGAGGAGGAGGAGGAGGAGGAGGAGGAGGAGGAAGAGGAAGAGGAGGAGGAGGAAGAGGAGGAGGAGGAAGAGGAGGAGGAGGAAGAGGAGGAGGAAGAGGAGGAGGAAGGGGAGGAGGAGGAAGGGGAGGAAGAGGTTGAAGGGGAGGAAGAGGAGGAGAAAGAGTTGAAAGAGAAGGGAGAGGAAGAGTAGTAGAAAGAAAAAGAGGAAGGGGAGGGAGAGGAGGAGGAAGAGGTAAGGAGGAGTAGGAGGAGGAAGAAGAGGTAAGGAGGAGAAGGAGGAGGAGGCGAAAGAATAGGGAGAGGAAGAGCAGGAGAAGTAGAAAGAAAAAGAGGAAGGGGAGGGCGAGGAGGGAAAAGGTAAGGAGGAGGAACAGGAGGAAGAAGAGGAGGAGGAAGAGAAGGAGGAGGTGAAAGATGTAAGGATTGGAAGGAGGAGGAGAAGGTGAGGAGGAGGAGGTGGTATGGAGGAGGAGGAGGTGGTATGGAGGAAGAGGAGGAGTAGGAGGAGGAAGAGGAGGAGGAAGAGGAGGAGGGGGAGAGAAGGAAAATATGTTAAAGGGGGAAGGAGAGTAGGGGAAAAGGGAGAAGGAGAGTAGGGGAAGAGGATAGAAGGGGCTGAGAAAGGAAAAGAGGAGGAAGAGAGAAGAGAAAGGGTTTGGCAAACCGAGGTCGCCTTGGGAGAAAAAGGGAAGAGGATAGGGAACGTATAGAGGAGAAAGGGAAGAGGATAGGAAGCGTATAGAGGAGAAAGGGAAGAGAATAGGAAGCGTATAGAGGAGAAAGGGAAGAGGATAGGAAGCGTATAGAGGAGAAAGGGAAGAGGATAGGAAGCGTATCGAAAGAGCACTATACCAGAAGCGGAAATGATAATGACAAAGAGAACAGACAGAATCTGCGGGAGATAGTATGAGAGAAGGAAAGGGAGGAAGAGAGTCTAAAGTTCTATTTTATATATCAAGAGTTGTCCCCCCTTATAAGGGAGGTAGCAAAAAAATAAATAAATGAATAAAACTAATAAATAAATAAATAAATAAATGAATAAAAATAAATAAATAAAAATAAATAAATAAAAATGAATAAATAAAAATAAAGATAAAAATAAAGATAAAATAAAATAGAAAATAAATATTGGTGTATAGAATAGACCGAATGAAGAACCCCCCCTCAAAAAAAAAATAATAATAATAATAACAATAATAAATTAATAAAAAAAAAAAGGACGAGAGGGAGTTAGGAGGTAAGGAGGGGAAGGGAGGAAGGTGGAGGAGGGTGACTTAATCATGGAGGGCAGGAGACGAAGTTTGGGAAAGATCCTGTTAAGTAAAACTTCTGGAGTGAGTAGAGCATCTCCTCTTAACCATTTTACCTCCAGATCGCTCTTAGTTAGCTCCTGACCAACTACTACTCTTAGAAGTTCTTAACCTTTACTCTTAGTCCAGAACCACCACTACTCTTAGAAGTTAATCCTAACCTTTTACTCTTAGCCTATCCACCTCTCTTAGTACTTACTATTTCCTAATATTGCTCTTAGTTAGCTTTTGACCCACAACTACTCTTAGAAGTTAATCCTTACCTTTTACTTTTAGTCTACCCACTCCTCTTATTACTTACTATTTCCTAAAGGTTGCTCTTGGTTAGCTCCTAACCCACCACTACTCTTAGAAGTTAATCCTAACCTTTACTCTTAGTCTATCCATCCCTCTTAGTACTTACTTTTTCCTAAAGGTTGCTCTTAGTTAGCTCCTGACCCACCACTACTCTTAGAGGATAATCCTAACCTCTTACTCTTAGTCTATCCATCCCTCTTAGTACTTACTTTTTCCTAAAGGTTGCTCTTAGTTAGCTCCTGATCCACCACTACTCTTAGAAGTTAATCCTAACCTTTACTCTTAGTCTACCCACCCCTCTTGGTACTTATTATTTCCTAAAGGTTGCTCTTAGCTGCTGACCCACCACTACTCTTGGAAGTTAATCCTAACCTTTACTCTTAGTCTACCCACCCCTCTTAGTACTTACTATTTCCTAAAGGTTACTCTTAGTTAGCTCCTGACCCACCACTACTCTTAGAAGTTAATCCTAACCTCTTACTCTTAGTCTATCCATCCCTCTTAGTACTTACTTTTTCCTAAAGGTTGCTCTTAGTTAGCTCCTGACCAACCACTACTCTTAGTAGCTAATCCTAACATTTACTCTTAGTCTACCCACCCCTCTTAGTACTTACTATTTCCTAAAGGTTGCTCTTAGTCCCTAACCGTTTACTCTTAGTCTACCCACCTCTCTTAGTAGTTACTATTTCCTATATGCTGGTCTTGGATAGCCCTTGACTTAAGGTTTCCCTTAGTAGCTAGCTCTTGATTCTGTGACCTCTTAGCAGTAAGCCCTTCTTCCACACATTACTCTTTGTTGCCAACCTTTGGCTCCTAAGAGCTCTTAATAACCCGTCATTGTTTCTTTTAGAAGAATATATAAAACAAAACAAAAAACAAAAAAATTAATAGAGTAAATAAATTAATTGATCAATCTATAAACAAATAAATGAATAAGTAAATGCATAAGAGATAAATAAATATTTTTTTTAAATCTATAAAAAAGTGAATGAACAAATAAACACACAAACAATAAACAAATAGATGGATAGAAATAAATAAACAAATTATAAATGAATGGATAAAAGGAATAGATAAAATTCCCAATAGACAAATTGGAAAAATAATACTCTGTGTTTCAATTAACTTCGATTTTTTCAGTTCCAAGCACGTATATAAATATTTCCTTCTCTCCACTATTGGCTCCCTATCCCTTCCTCCCCCCCCCCAATCCGGGCTCATTGCCCCCCTCCCCCCCGACAACTGGTAATTACTTTTACTCCCCCCCTCCTCCCTCCCCCCATCCACTCGAAGAGACGGAGAGGAGGGAAGGGAGGGAGAGGAGGATGAAGGGAAGGAAGGAAAGAGGTGGTGAAAAGGAGGGGACGGGAGGGAGGTGGAATGAGGGAGGAGGGGCGAGGACAAGGGGAGGAGGAGGAGGAGGAAAGGGATGAGGGACAGGAAGAAAGAAGGGGACAATTGTATCATAGGGAGTCAAGGCTGTGAAGCCACGCCCACTAGTCCCATAAAGGCTTCTGATTTGTCGAGAATCACAACCTTCTTTACTGTGACAAGTTATCAATACCCAAAATGGCAAGAAATCATTATTTCATTAAAGATATTCAGTTTTCTTTTTTCCTGAACTTCTAATGAACTTAATGTCTGTATTTACCACACTCAATACAGTTACGTAAAACGAATTTTTTTGTAGACTCTGGATGTTATTCGGTAGATGGGCAGATTTGAACAAGATTTTAATTGGTCGAGACCCCATCATGCTTTGGGGTCTATCCTTCAACCTTTATCTATTTTATTTTATTTTTTATCTTATTTTATTTTATTTCTTTTATTTATATATATATTTTTTTTTTAGGGAGGCACGGTAGAGAATATTGATGACGTCACCGCGTCGATGCTGTTAATTCTGACCTGGAAAGACAAATAGTGGTACCACTGCTGTCAACCTCTGTTTCCCTTCAAAATTGTCCTGAATTCGAAATTAATTAACGTTTTTTAACCAAAAAACAAGTCAATATTTTCTCACATCAAGCAGACCGTCGCTGTGCATCAAAAAACAGAATATGTTGAACATAATCCAAACATATTTCAAAATGGGAAAGACAAAAACCACAATTGTACTTCTTAGTCCGAATCCAGAGCCAGAGGCAGGGCGTTCGGACAACCGAATTAACGGACGTAGTTTGTCACTTTCTCACAGTTTACCTTTTTCGGTGATTTTTTTTTTTTTCATCAACAGGAAATTTCATTTTGAAACTCCACCTTCTTCGAGTATAAATATTTATGTAGTTGTTGCCTGTGAGGGGCTGACGCCAAGAGGTGCTGAGCAATATACACAGTCGTCACTTTTGTCTTACGTACTTGAACTTTCAAGGCAAGGAATCGAACGCGGGCTCGCAAAGCATGAATTGAGCCAACACAACAATCGGAACATTACGAATGATTACAAAGGATGAACATGCTGACAGGAGACCTTATGGTCCATAACTAGGTCGGATGCGAAAAATAGAAAATGATAAATTAATTAACAAACAAATACAAATAAATAAACAAGTAAATAAATATAAAATATTTGTGCACAAATGTTGTGAAATAAGGTTATATATATATATATATATATATATATATATATATATATATATATATATATATATATATATATATATATAACAAAGTTATGTCGTAGCACATTAGTAAAATAATAATGATAACCCACTTTCGGCGAAGATTTAGCGAAAGTATAATGATCTGTATATTTCGACCACTAACTGTGATCCTCTTCATCTACGAAAGTGGGTTATCAGAATTATATATATATATATATATATATACATATATATATATATATATATATATATAATGACATGATGGTAATGGTGTTGATGGTGATAATGATAGAGATGGTGATAGTGATGATGGTCTTGACGTTGATGATAGTGATGGTAATAATGGTGATGATGATGTTAATGATGGCACTGAGAGCTAATGGCAGTGATGCTGTCGTTGGAGATGGAACAAAAAGTTGGTGATAAAGGTATAATTCTTAAGCTTGTCATTGGTGGAAAAGGGTTGATGAAGCCCCTCCCACCAAAAAGAAAAAAAAGGAGTGATGGAGGATAAGGAGAGGAGGAAGAGGATGAAGTCGAGAAAGAGTGAGGAATGAGGATAAGGAGGTGAAGGAGGTGAAGGAGGAGTAGGATGAAAAGGAGGAAGAGAAGGAAGAGGAGGAGGAGGAAGAGGAGGAAGAGTGAGGAATGAGGGATAAGGAGGTGAAGGAGGAGTAGAAGGAAAAGGAGGAAGAGGAGGAGGAAGAGGAGGAGGAGGAGGAGGAGGAGGAGGAAGAGGAGGAGCAGGAGGAGCAGGAGGAGGAGGAGGAGGAGGAGGCGCAGGAGGAGGAGGAGGAGGGGAGAAGGATGAGGAGGAAGAGAAGGAAGAGGAGGAGTAAATGGAGAAGGAAGAAGGGAGAAGGAGGAGGAGGAGGAGGAGGAGAAGGAGGAGGAGGAGGAAAAGGAGAAGGAGGAAGGGAGAAGGAGGAGGAGGGGAGGAGGAGGGGAGGAGGGGAGGAGGAGGAGGAGGGGAAGAGGAGGAAACTGAGGAGGAAGAGGAGGAAGAAGTTGTGGAGAAGGAGACGGAGAAGGAGATTGAGGAGGTAGAGGAGGAAGAGGTGGTGGAGGAGGAAGAGGAGAAGGAGGAGGAAGAGGAGGAAGAGGTGGGAGGGGAAATGAGATGCCGGAACAGACGGACGAAGTAAAAGGGTCGTCCACCTGCCCCTCCACCATTTTCCTTTTCCATCTTTCGGCTGGAAAGACAAAGATTTACCAGCGGTCTGGAACTGCTGGAAGTAAGGAGGGAGCGGAGGGGCAGAGGAGGAGGCGCGAGGAACTCTGTGGAGAAGTTGGGAAAGAAGTAGAGATAGAAAAGAAAGTGGGGGAATGGAAGGGGAGTAGATAAAAGATGGAGATGTGGAGAGGAAAGGAATGAAGGGAGAGAGAGAAACGGAGGAAGGAGAGAGAAGCTTCTGGAAGTGAGAATGGAACGGAAGTTCCAGAGGGTAAGATGTGGTTTGATCAAGGTGAAGAGAAAGAATACACAAAGGATTGAGAGGAAAAGGAAGAGAGAAGGAAGAGGGAAGAGAGACGGGAATGGAAGAAGGAAGAGGTAAGAGATAAATAGTTGGAGAGGGAAAGGGGGAGATAGAGAAGGGCGAGGAGCCGAAGAAGAACGGAGATGTTTTGCTTGGCATCTGGAGAAAACAACTGGAAGGGTGAAGGCAATGGATAGAGAATGGCGCTGGATGAACTGGAAGACTGGAAACATATAGGGAAAATTTTTATAATTAGGAGACAAATGAGAAAGACAAATAGGACAAAGACAGATGTATAAACGGAGAGAGGAGAAACAGAGGGGAAAATGGGAATAGGAGGGAAAAAGAATAGGTAGAAGAAGAAGAAGAAGAAGAAGAAGAAGAAGGGGAGGTGAGGACTGTGGACCAACAAGGGTCTTCCCCCAACGAAACAGAGCACCACTTGGTGGTTCCTCGAGATCGAGAGGCACCGAAGTAACGCCCTTCTTCGGTGGAGAAAGAATTCATCTTTGTGAAGGAGTCCGACTTTTCCCAAAAAGAGAATTTCATTTCTTCGGTAACCCAATGACTCTGCTGAAACTTGCACGTGTCCTCACAAGACCAAGTACTCATGCATCCTAAGCCCCTCCGAAGACTAAAGCCCTCGAAAAAAAAAAGATCTTTTACGAAGAAGGAACTTGCATGTGTCCTCACAAGACCAAATAATTGTGCATCCTAAGACTCTCCGAAGACTAAAGCCCTCGAAAAAAAAAAATTATTTTACGAAGAAGGCACTTGCATGTGTCCTCACAAGACAAAGTACTCATGCATCCTAAGCCCCTCCAAAGACTAAAGCCCTCAAAAAAAAAAAAAAAATCTTTTACGAAGAAGAAACTTGCATGTGTCCTAACAAGACCAAATACTTGTGCATCCTAAGACTCTCCGAAGACTAAAGCCCTCGCAAAAAAAGTTCTTTTACGAAGAAGGACGTAAGCCCAAGTATCCACAAACCTCCAAGTCTGGAAGCCCTAATGTCAATAAACCTAGACTTCACAAAAACACACAAAAGGTTGAGATAGTAAAGTTCAAAACGTGGCAGTCCAAATGTACGTATACTTGAAAGGCTTAACACAGTCCAAAGGCTTGTAAAATTTAATATGTGGTAAAGGATAAAAATTGTAAACCCACAAGCAAACAGCTACGCACGCTCTAACACACACAGACACACACACACATACACACACATGCAAACACATACACGCGCATGGAAACACATATACACGCACATGCAAACACACATACACGCACATGCAAACACACATACACGCACATGCAAACACACACACACGCACATGCAAACACACACGCACACACACACTAACACACACACACACACACACACACACACACACACACACACACACACACACACACACACACACACACACATACAAACACACATGGAAACATACATATATATACACACACACACACACACACATACAAACACACATGGAAACATACATATATATATATACACACACACACACACACACACAGACACACATACACAAATGAAATATTTGTAAAACTAAATGAATTAATGAATAAATAAATGAATAAATGAATGAATTGATAACTAAATGAATAAACAAATGAACAAGTTAATTAAACGAATAAATAGACAAACACAAAGATCAACCACATATGCAACCGATGATATCACAAAGCTACAAGCTTCCTCGTACACCATGTAAAGCTAAAAGATCGTGAAGTCAAAATTTCGTGAAGAGCAAGAATTCAAAAAGTTCGCGGACCTAAAGGTGCCATGGGAAGGGAAGGGGGCATAAACTGACACTGCCGGCATATCGACGTTCTGGGCACGGCTCACCCTCGACATTACTGGAGGCGGGTATGTGATTAAAGAATCAGGGTGAGACAGACAGACACACAGACACACACAAACGGAGATAGATAGATAGATAGAGAGAGAGAGAGAGAGAGAGAGAGAGAGAGAGAGAGAGAGAGAGAGAGAGAGAGAGAGAGAGAGAGAGAGAGAGAGAGAGAGAGAGAGAGAGAGAGAGAGAGAGAGAGAGAGAGAGAGAGAGAGAGAGAGAGAGAGAGAGAGAGAGAGAGAGAGAGAGAGAGAGAGAGAGAGAGAGAGAGAGAGAGAGAGAGAGAGAGAGAGAGAGAGAGAGAGAGAGAGAGAGAGGAGAGAGAGAGAGAGAGGAGAGAGAGAGAGAGAGAGAGAGAGAGAGAGAGAGAGAGAGAGAGAGAGAGAGAGAGAGAGAGAGAGAGAGAGAGAGAGAGAGAGAGAGAGAGTTACAGAGAGACAGAGATATAGAGAGAGATTGAGAGATAGAGAGATTGAGAGATTGAGAGATAGATGGATAGATAGACAGAGAGACAGAGAGACAAAGAGACAGAGAGAGAAACAATGAGACACAGAGAGACAGAGAGAGATAGAGATATATAAATAGAGAGACAGTGACACAGAGAGAGAGAGAAACACAGACAGAGAGAGGGAGAGAAAGAGAGAGAGAGAGAGAGAGAGAGAGAGAGAGAGAGAGAGAGAGAGAGAGAGAGAGAGAGAGAGAGAGAGAGAGAGAGAGAGAGAGAGAGAGAGAGAGAGAGAGAGAGAGAGAGAGAGAGAGAGTGAGAGAGAGAGAGAACAGATAGAGGGGGCAACGCAAAAGGATAAAAAAAAAGAAGTGTGATCCAGTGAATGCTCATTATTATCAAGTGATCTGGCCGGGATTGACAGGTGCCCGGCCAATCTCCGGGAATGAGCAGAAGAGATCGGGGGGGCATTCGACGAAGAAGAGAGCGGATGGGGAGGATTTGACTCAGTCAATAAGGTGACGCGGCGTTTTACTGACTTCCGTCTCAAATTTATACCAAACCGAATTTACTCAAAATATATTTCTACGTGTGTGAATAATTTATTTTATCTATTTCTATTATCATTATCATCATAATTTTTATCATTATTTACATCATTATTTATATTATCATTTTATCATTACTTATATCATCATTTATATGATTTTATTATTTATATCATCATTTTATCATTATTTCATAATCTTTTTATTACATTTTATCATCATTTTATCATTTTACAATTTTTTCTTAATATCATTATTAATATTATTAATATGATTAACATTAATCATTACTATTATTTTTTTCTAAGTCCCGGATCACGACCTCTTCCGGGATTCAACCGATAGCGATCCTGATCAAACACATCTCTTTAATAAAGTCAAGCGGCGTCTACTGCATCAAAATATATAAAGTTTGTCACAATATCCTTGTAAATAATGTGTCTCTTCATAATGTCTTATATTGGTTGTCGCCATTTGATTCTATTCATCTAACCGAATCCCCTTTTTCCTTTCTTGGGTTAAGTGGTTCTCCAACGTTGACAAAAATATAAGTAAATGTCAAAGAATATTTCCTTCACTGTATTATCACTCATTTATCTTGTATTCAATTTATCACACGCAAATATCAAGACCGGATGAGATGCGTTGAAGAAGATGTGCGGATATGAAGAATAGAACCAAGAGAATGGAAGGAGGTGGCACAAGACAGAAAGACATGGCGAGACGTTTCAAAAGCGGTTATGGGTCACAAAGTGGCCAGAAGACCAGCTGAGTAAGAGTAAATATCAAGAATAATTACTAAAGCTTTCCAGGACCACTCCAGTATCCAGTGTCCCACAGCGGGCACCAGCAGGGTTTACCCGTGAACTACCGAAATTGATCACCTCTTCAGGGAATTTAATTCATTCTGCCGTCAGACGATTTTATTCATTATAAGGAAGGTCACCATTGGTTACCTCGTTAACTTTTGATCATAGTCACGTGGGTCAGGTATTCCATTAGAGCTGCCGTCAGATGATTTTATTCACGAGGGGAAGGGAGAGAGAGGGGAGGGTCACAAGGCAGAGGAATACCTATCGTTGTCATGGTGACCTGATTTTGTTTCGTTTTGGTTGTCGTCAGGCGATTTTATTCATCTGTGGGTCACTAGATATAGGAATATCTCTCGTTGTCATGGTAACCAATTTTGTTTCGTTCTGGATGTCGCCTGACGATTTTATTCACATGAAGAGAAAGAAGGACGTGACATTTCTCGTTGTCATGGTGACCTGATTATTTTGTTTCGTTTTGGTTTTCGTCTGACGATTTTATTCAGATGAAGGGAGAGAAGGATGTGACGGTATTAAGGACGTACAAGAGAGGGACAAACTTTTCAGGACCAAAGAATAAGTTTCGAATGGAAAGTTAACCTTCTTTAATCAAGTGATTGAATCCTGAAGAGAAAGACTTCTCAAAGTCTTGAATAATGAGCATCTTCAGCAAGGCTCTCAACTTCATTGAATTTGTTCTGGCCGGTGCGAGACGATTTTTTTTTTTTTTTTTTTTTGTGGTCTAGGGTGACAGCCTTACTGTGAACTGAAGTCTTGACTTGGGTTTAATGTACGCTTTAGTTCTTTTCTTCATGGAGCCGTCCTCCACGGGCATTTTATTTATTTATTCTTTTCTATCAATTTTGTTTAATCTATTTATTCATTTACTTATTTATCTATTTATTTTATCTTATTTACCTATCTATATATCTATTTATCTATTTATTGTACGTTATTAATCTAATTATTAGTTTATCTAAATATTTTACTCTACCATATATATCTACTAATTTATTCATTCACTTATATATTTCCTTATTTGTTCATCTATCTATTTACCTTTGAAATATGTAAATCAAAATCTCGTCTTTATAACAATTTCCCAATTAACGAAGACAATGACTTGGCGTACAGCAGAGGTCCGAGCCAAAAACTAAGAGTACTTCCCGATCTTCGCCCAATACTTTCTGTACATAAAGATGGTCGTCTTTTCCTCACTTTATTTTTTTTTTCTTTAATCCTTCGCAAAGGGTTAGGCCTTCTACGAAACTCCTCCGCTTCTACGGGACTCCTCCGCTTCTACGGGACCCCTCCGGGACTCCTCCGCTTCTACGGGACTCCTCCGCTTCTACGGGACTCCTCCGCTTCTACGGGACTCCTCCGCTTCTACGGGACTCCTCCGCTTCTACGGGACTCCTCCGCTTCTACGGGACTCCTCCGCTTCTACGGGACTCCTCCGCTTCTACGGGACTCCTCCGCTCCTACGGGACTCCTCCGCTCCTACGGGACTCCTCCGCTCCTACGGGACTCCTCCGCTCCTACGGGACTCCTCCGCTCCTACGGGACTCCTCCGCTCCTACGGGACTCCTCCGCTCCTACGGGACTCCTCCGCTCCTACGGGACTCCTCCGCTCCTACGGGACTCCACCGGACTATGCCGGACTCCACCGGGCTACGCCGGACCTGCCGGACTACGCCGGACCTGCCGGACTACGCCGGACTCCACCGGGTCTACGGAACTCCACCGGTTCTACGGGACTCCACGGGGTCCACGGGACTCCACGGGGTCCACGGGACTCCACGGGGTCCACGGGACTCCACGGGGTCCACGGGACTCCACGGGGTCCACGGGACTCCACGGGGTCCACGGGACTCCACGGGGTCCACGGGACTCCACGGGGTCCACGGGACTCCACGGGGTCCACGGGACTCCACGGGGTCCACGGGACTCCACGGGGTCCACGGGACTCCACGGGGTCCACGGGACTCCACGGGGTCCACGGGACTCCACGGGGTCCACGGGACTCCACGGGGTCCACGGGACTCCACGGGGTCCACGGGACTCCGCCGGGTCCACGGGACTCCGCCGGGTCTATGGGACTCCACAAGATCTAAAACGAAATAAATACAGACACCACCGGCTCGAATGAGCTAAGTCATTTCAAATAGTTTTGTAAAGACTTGATCAGTGTGTGCAGATCTTCAATTAGATGCTAAGTCTAAGTGCTTCAGTAGATTTCAATTCCCTATAGAGAAGAATTTTTTTTTTTGCAAGTAGAAAGAGAAATGATAGATTTAAGAAGTTTTCTGGAATCTAAGAAAGTTTTTTTTCAAATCCCTAAGTGAGAGGAAACGAGTATTTCTCAAGTAGCGGGTGAGAATGTTAATTTGAGAAACTTTAAATTAGCGAGTCTGATGCAAAGGTGGGCCGAGTCCAAACCTCGCTCCCCACGGCCGGCTTGGACCCGAGGTTCTTTGCCCTGGTAGTGTGATCACAGAGTAAGGAGGTAATGGGCGAGGAGGAGGAGGAGGAGGAGGAGGAGGAGAAGGTGGAGAAGGACGACGAGGAGGAGGAGGTGGACGATGAGGAGGAGGTGGACGATGAGGAGGAGGTGGACGATGAGGAGGAGGTGGACGATGAGGAGGAGGTGGATGAGGAGGTGGACGAGGAGGTGAACACGGAGGATGTGGACGAGGAGGAGGAGGTGGACGAGGAGGAGTAGGTAGGTGAGGAAGAGGAGGTGGATGAGAAGGTGGATGAGAAGGTGGATGAGAAGGTGGATGAGAAGGTGGATGAGGAGGTGGGCGAGGAGGAGGTGGACGAGGAGGAGGTGGGCGAGGAGGAGGTGGACGAGGAGGAGATTGACGAGGAGGCGGCGGACGAGGAAGAGGAGGTGGACCAGTAGGAGGAGGACGAGGAGGAGGAGGAGGAGGACAAAGAGGAGGTGGACGAGGAGGAGGAAGTGGACGGGGAGGAGGAAGTGGACGGGGAGGAGGAGTAGGTGGACGAGGAGGAGGAGTAGGTGGACGAGGAGGAGGAGTAGGTGGACGAGGAGGAGGAGTAGGTGGACGAGGAGGAGGAGTAGGTGGAAGAGGAAGAGTAGGTGGGTGAGGAGGAAGAGAAGGTGGACGAGGAGGAGGAGGGGGTGGACGAGGAGGAATAGGAAGAGAAGGAAGAGGAGGAGGAGGAGGAGGGGAGGAGGAGGAGGAGGAGGAGGGGAGGAGGAGGAGGGGAGGAGGTGGAGGGGAGGAGGTGGAGTAGGGGGGAGGAGTAGGGGGGGAGTAGGGGGGAGGAGTAGGGGGGAGGAGTAGGGGGGAGGAGTAGGGGGGAGGAGTAGGGGGGAGGAGTAGGGGGGAGGCTGAGGAGGGGGGAAGGGAAGAAGGTAAAGAGTAAGATACAAGAATGGAAGAAGGTGGATGCGAGGTTGAGATATGAAGCAAGAAGAAGAGGAAGAGGAGGAGGAGGAGGAGGAGGAGGAGTGAGCAGGAAGAGAGAGGTGATAAAAAGATGAAATATGACAATAATAGTCCAGATAGAGCGACAACGGGGTGAGATGGGATTGTAAGTCTTAAAGCGATGGGAGGAAGGCCCGAGGAGGAGGAGAAGGAGGAGGAGGAGGAGGAGGAGAAGGTGGAGGAGGAAGAGGAGGTGGAAGAGGAATGGGAGGAGGAGCAGGAGGGAGGACAGGGGGGAGGAGGACAAGGGGGAGGAGGAAAGGGAAGAGAAGGGGAGGAGGAAGGAGGAAGAGGAAGTAGAGGAGGAGGAGGGGAGGAGGAAGAGAAGGTAGAGGAGGTGGAGAGGAGGAGAGGGGAGGAGGAGGAAGAGAAGGAGGAGGAGGAGGAGGAAGAGGAGGAATGAGGAGGAGGAGGAAGAATAGAAATGAGAAGCAGGAGGGAGAAGAGGAGAAGGAGGAAGAAGGAGGAAGAACAAGAGGAGGAGAAGGAGAGGGAGGAGGTGGAGGAAGAAGCGGAGGAGGAGCAGGAGGAGGAGGAAGAGGAGGAATGACGAGCAGTAGGAAGAGGAGGAAAAAGAGGAATGAGGAGCAGGAGGAGGAAGAGGAAGAGGAAGAGGAAGAGGAGGAGCAGGAAAAGGAGGAGGAGGAAGAGAGGGAGGAGACGAGGAGGTGTGGAGGAGGAAGATGGGTTAGTGACTTCATAACCTGGTTTCCTGGTTACCGGAATTACAGG
>NC_134818.1:3400412-3440412 GCF_046742065.1 Oratosquilla oratoria
AAATAAATAAATAAATAAATAAATAAATAAATAAATAAATAAATAAATAAATAAATAAATAAATAAATAAATAAATAAACAAATAAACAAATAAATAAATAAATAAATAAATAGATAAATAGAAACGGTCATAGTCTACTATAGAATCTACTCTGGTCTCGATTGGACAAGACCGACCGGATTGTGGGATTCACCGTGAATATAACAAAGCAATCAGTTACCTAATCAAGTAATAATATTCCTCTTATATTATAACTTATTAACAACCAATCTCTGATTAACCAGTCCATCATTATAAGACAACTTTAACTTCTAGTCGTCAGTTTAGACGCGTCTAATCATATAAAAAACCAATCTGGAAACTGACACTCATCGACAGCCAATCAAGAGAGAACAGAGGTTCATCAGAAACAGAGTAGACAGAACCTAATCATGGCCTCTTTTTCTTTAAACAAGAAATGACACCCAATCAACCCGTTAGATTTAGTATTATTAATCAGTTATTATTATTAATCAGTTGTTATTATCTATTATTAATCATTTATCACTATCATTAATCATTTATCACTATCAATCATTTATTATCATTATTATCATTATCATCATCATTATCATTATTATTATTATTATTATTACAATTATTATTATCTACTTTTCTTTGAAGATTATAGAAAACCTAGCATCACAAAAAACACATTAGTACAAAGGGCCGACACAGAACCATTTCGCTAAGATTATGAAGAACTTATCATTTCTGTACAAACAGAAATATATATAAATGAATAATAGACACATATAAGTGAATAAACCAAATGAATGAATGAATGAATTAGATATCGTATATCCACTCAATCGGACTGTTCACCATCAATC
The DNA here is from genome assembly GCF_046742065.1 of Oratosquilla oratoria. Lineage (NCBI taxonomy): Eukaryota > Metazoa > Arthropoda > Malacostraca > Stomatopoda > Squillidae > Oratosquilla > Oratosquilla oratoria. The sequence goes on from NC_134818.1 coordinate 3,401,286, forward strand.
CTTGTCGCGTGATTGACGCTTCGGGTTTAATAAAACCCGAGACAACGACAAAGAAATTCTTATCTTATCTATTCAATTACTCGTTCATTTTCGTATTTATTCCTTTCAATTTTACTCATTTTCATCTACTTATTATTTGTCTATTTGTTATTTGTTTATTTTTTTTTATTTTTTTTTTTTTACGAAATATTACCGCAAAAGACGCAATTATGAAGTGACTCCTAGTTCCTATTTCTTACGAAGTAGAAAGCGGAAACATTCCCCTCACTGTTTATCATCTTTAATCAAGATCACATCATCCAATGATAATCCTCAACGATAAGATAATTGATTACGGACGTCATGTTCATACTGCAACAAAGAGTAGTCGTGGTTCTTTATAATATATACATTGCTTACTTCAGTGGACATATGGGTGCGCGCACACACACACACACACACACACACACACACACACACACACACACACACACACACACACACACACACACACACACACACCTCGATCGCGCAGTTGGTAGAGTTCCCGGCCTCCACTACGGTGGTCCGGGTTTCAGTATCGCTGCGCTACGAATCGTTACTCCAACTCTCCTGGACGGGAAGTTCGGTGTGTGCGCGTGTAAGGTCACAGCATTACCCATAGATCGGTCACCTATGAGCTCTGCGCTCTCTTCCGAGAGGGAAATAGCTGTCGATCACTAGCCCACTAGCCCAACACGTGATCAAAGACTATGGTGAACCACACACACACACACACACACACACACACACACACACACACACGTTTTGCTGGTGTAATGGTCTAGCGTCGAGGTATTCTCACGTCGTAGACCCAAGATCGAGCCCCGTTCATGATACGAAATCTTCATAATACGGATGTCGTTTCTGTCCCCTTTGGGAAAGGGAATAGGATTTGTGTGTGCGTAAGGTCACCGTATTACCCATAAATCGGACAATATGAGCTATGAGCTCCAATCTGGGAAGGTAATAGCACCTAAGCATGCATGTAAGCGTGCATGTTTGTACGTGTGTATGTATGTGTATATGTGTGTATGTATGTGTGTGTGTGCATATGTGTGTATGTGTGTATATATGTCTGTATGTGTATGTGTATGTCTGTATGTCTGTATGTATATGTATGTATGCATGTATGTATGCATGTATGTATGCATGTATGCATGCATGTACTGTATGTATGCATCTGTTTGTGTATATATGTATGTATATATGCACGTATGTATGTATGTATGCATGCACCTATGTATGTGTGTACGTATGTATATAAGTACGTACATATGTATGAATATATATACGTAAATACGTATAGATGTTTAGTGTCCATGTATGCACCATCGCATGTATGTACATACATGTACACACGAACGTATATATGTCTCTATGTATGTATGTATAGTATCTCTCTATGTTTGTCTATGTATGGACACAAGAAAAAGTACATTATTTCAAATATTCCTCTGTCATACATTACAGACGTTGTTCCTTATGTCTCGTTTCTTGGTCTCCACTGTGCATATAAGTCTGCAATTTCTTTCTATCATACACTCGCCTATATTGATTCTTGTTAGGATTTATTTGTTTTTTCTTTAACTTGTTTCTATTGGCCATGTGGGTATCAAGTGAGCTTACGAGCAATTACTGATCAAAATCTACCACCATATATCTTTGAACAGTCGTATGTATGCATATATATGTGCTCACGTACGTATATATGTATGTATGTATGTATTGTATGTATGCATATATGTGTGTATGTATGTACATAAGAATAAATCATGACGTCACAAATTTATCTTTTCCTGTGTTCAAGTCTTATTTAAATTCATGTTTAGGGAATACTCTGGGCCCATCTTAGAGAAAAAATGAAAATAAAAAAAACTTTGAGTCGGAGTCTGGAGAATTAATCTGCATAATTAGGAAATCATAAATAGGCCTAAAGATGCTGTTATTTCTTCATTTCTTACTAATTAAAAACATGCATTTGATAATCATGATATAAACTGCTTAAATTAGCGGTATACTCATTAATATCATTTCTTAACCCACAGGTAAGCATGGCTGTTCTGGAAGACCTGCCCTTTGTGAGTAAACGGCACTTTGAAGACACGACCAGTGTAGCAGCCGAAACAGTAAAGTGTGTGAAAATTACTTCATAATACTTAATGATATTTTAGGAAGGCATTTAATAACACCTAATAATAATATAATAATAATAATCAAATGTATTCTATAATACGACTTTAGTATTGTTTACCACATTATTAATTTTTCACTTCTAACAGTTTGTGATTTTATTTCTACACAATTTTCTTTTTTGGTATAGACGTTATGCGTTTCTATCAAATATAGTCCATGTATACAGTTATTCGAAAGGGTAATGGTATTTGGCTGTAATTCATCACGGAACAAATCTTGCTAAGGTGATCGCATTTTTTATATATTCAGCTAAGGTAAGGTTTGATTATATTCTCAAGACAGCGTAAAGTCGGTGTCCACACTTGTTGCATTTCCACGTATCGTATCATCTTTGCGTACCACCTAGTGATACGATACGGTGCAACAGGGTATTGTACCCACTTGTTGCGTATCCGCCTGCTGTACACTGATACGCAACAAGTGGGTACAATACCCTGTTGCACCGTATCGTATCACTAGGTGATACGCAAAGATGATACGATACGTGGAAATGCAGCAAGTGTGGACCCGGCTTAAGAAGTGGAGAGAGGGGATGGAGGCAACCACGGTGGAAGAGGATCTTGACAGACTCCACAGATGACGTCATGGTTCTTCGTGTAACCGAGTATCAGCCAAAGACCATATCTGCAAAGAGTACAACGATTTCCCAGACTCTACCTCGGCTCTTGAGAAACTAGCTTTTCTGAGCTGGAATTTATAGTCTTCCCTTCCTCTGCGGTGACCTGACCCGACGGCAGCCTCCCACTGAGCCGTTTCTCGTCAATTGTTGTGAGTTCGTTTCAGCAGAAACGACTTCGGTTACAGACTTTTGTGTCTCGAATCTAAAAATGTCAAATAAATATTGCATCATATATTGAGAACCTAAAAAATTCAATAAAAGATAAACCTATATGAACGCTACACACATTATTGAAATGTTTTTAGAAATCTTCAGAATACTGTCATCAAAATATTCTTTTAATCATTCAAATCCACAACACTTGACGACAAGCAGCCTAGTATGAAGCAAATGGAAGCTAATTATAACTGACTTTACTTAACTAAAACAGGTTAACTGAAACAAAATTAAACTCTTTCGCTGGTGACGTCTCAAAACGAGGTAAAGTCAAACCGAAGCTAAACCAAAAATCTTTTGATTTCATCGCATTGAGAGGGTTGAATGAAGGTAAAAACCTAAAAAGATATGTATGGCCTCATGATTCGTCGAAGACCATTGAAGAAAACGGAGGAGGAGTCTTGAAAAGAAGACACTACGTATCTCTCATCTTACAGTTCATGTTCACATCCGAGTTTCTGGGCGATGGCCCACTAAACCTTATTGAATATTTACTGAAATCAAATCAAATATTTAGTTCTGAATTACTAAAACCGTTGAAATAAGATCAACCACAATGTGTTGATGAACAGGAATTGGTATAAAAAATCTTACACAGGGAGAAAAAATACACGAAAGATTGAATACAAAAAAGAATGGAGCCAAAGGATGTGGTTAAGAGGGGAAAGGTTTGGTATATAGATCACTGTTTTACTCGAGGGAAAAAAGGGGCATCAGTTGAAAAAAAAATGTGACGGTGATGAAAATGAAAATGGAGTAGGAATATGAGATTCATATACATACATACATGAATACATATATACATACATGCATATTATATATATATATATATATATATATATATATATATGTGTGTGTGTGTGTGTGTGTGTGTGTGTGTGTGTGTGTGTGTGTGTGTGTGTGTGTGTGTGGGGGTGTGTGTGTGTGTGTGTGTGCGCGCGCGTTTGTGTGTGTGTACTTGTGTACACGTGTATATGTGTACGTGTGTGTGTGTGTGTGTGTGTGTGTGTGTGTGTGTGTGTGTGTGTGTGTGTGTGTGTGTGTGTGTGTGTGTGTGTGTGTGTGTGTTCATACACAAACGATAGAGAAATGAGCAGGAGATTCGTACTCGCCTTGCACTCGGCACAAAAGCAAGAGGCTCTTAGGTGGCTCAGACGTGCAAGATTCGGCTCTCAACCGCAAACCCTTGACGGAAACGGCAGCAGGGAACCCGCAGTCAAAGAAGAAAACGGAGTAACGGATTCCGAACGGCGCCCGGAAGAAATCGCTTGCAAGGTCTGCAAGCACTGGCTTTGGTGATTCTTAGGCTGAGCGGCTTTTTATTTTCTTTCTTCTCTCTCTCTCTCTCTCTCTCTTTTTTTTTTTTTTTTTGCCGTCGACGAAAAGTGTATTGTAAAACTCCCAGCGGCGATATTGTGGGAGACTTTGAGGTTATCCGCTTGCCTGAAATGTATTTAGTATCGAAATAAGTTTAGTTTTCGAAGCTCTGTGTTCAGGTCTTTGCGAAGGCTTCTCTGGGGTTTTGTGAAAGTTGTTCGAATTGTAGTGGCTCTAGTTGCTTAAACTGTTTTAGTATCGACACGACAGCACTGGGTCACAAATCTAGATAGAAATTCTCTTTAGCTTTATTAATTGTTTTTATCAAGTTTTAAAGAGTGAATAGAAAAACCACCTTTTTTTTTTACATACCATCAGGAATATGCATACATTCTTGACAAAAATAATATTTACTGTAATACCAAATACATCATAAGATGTAATATTAACAGTATAAAATAAGAAAGCACGGGTAATACAACAAAATTGTAATTATGATCGTGATAAAAAAGAATATTACTAAGCTCAAAAATGGACTCGGAACCGCCGTCTTTTGTAATCTGTGCTCTTTCCTCAAACACACGTAATCACCCATCATCGCTTTCAACTCCATTCCGCTGATATCCTTTCTCCATCAACTGCATCCTGATGGAACCCTTTGCCATACTCGTGCAACAGAGAACATAGATTCGCTCGGCTGATTTCTAAGAGGGAATGAAAATATAGTGCAGCTTAACGGACATTTTACATCCTACAATGCGGTAACTCTCAAGCTTTGTTGTCATTTTCATTTCAGTTATAGCCCAGAAACCCATTCGCAAGAGTCTTGAACACGTTCCAAGATCCTTTCTCATCGATTGTCATTTTCATCTTCGGGGTTTCGGATGTAAACATCTGCTTCACCTGAGGTCCAACAACAAACGCGCCAGAGGCGAATCTGGCCTCTGACTACTTAGGAAACATTTCTCCTCTTCAGGAATAGCCTCCTCCATTACAAACGTACGCTGTGATAAATAATTTCATTAGGCTGAGTTTAGGATGCAGCATAATGTACTTGTTTTAGGACAATATAATCTTCACACACATAACAAAAGCAATCAGCTGATACTTTGCAGTATCTAGAAGTCATCACAAAATTTATTATAAACAGACGAAAACTATGCAATACAGTTAAGAGAAATAAATGACAGCAAATTTTCAATTGCTAGAAAAAAAATGTAACTAACTAAATACTGGAAAAATCAAGTGATTTTTTTTTATCGATAACTACATCTATAGTAAATAGAACCGTAAAACAATTACCAGCAAAAAACAATGATAACCACATTGTTAGTAAGATTTACTTTAATAGTGATTATAATAATACTAATAGTACAAATAGTAATAATTGTTGTAACGATGATGTATTTGATCAACTCGATGACAATGATGATACCGATGCTGACAGTAACAATAATGGTGGAAAATAGGTCTAGAACTAATGTTAATATGAGTAAACTTAACAAATTCATACAACAGAAATTTATACAAGACAGATAGATATTGGAGTTTATAAGTGAACGATTTAGAGAATGATTATTTGGGTACATTCATATACATCGTAACATGTATCCTAATGCATTGAAATTCAAACAAGCAAAGATCTAATCATTCTAGAAAAAGAATGGATGTGTTTTCTACAGGTACATTGTTCTAAAAATCCATGCCTTGAGGATCAACGCCTCTATACTCAAAACAAATACGTACTATAGTTGGAGTTTTTGTTTTGGCAATGAAATTTTGGTCAAGAATAAGCTATTTATGTTTCTGTTTGTCCTTTGATGTATTATTTAATTTTGCAAACTGCGGTGAAGCATGAGGATTTTTCATAAATAAGAATTGAATCCAGACTTTTGTATATTTGTTCATGATTTATATTTTCAAAAGTCCTTTTCAGTACATTCATTACTGTAAAGAATTCGGCCTAGAACATGTGTGAAACATTGCATCCCATGACCGTAGACTTTCACGTGTTTGTAACACTAAACTTGATTTTTTTGTATGCCTCTCGATCACTAGCTATTCATTCCCTTTCTCGCCACGGGTTGTGAGCCATAACCCAGTTCCTTTCTCCCTCACCCCAACTACTTCGTAGCCGGCCCTTCCAAACCCCTCTACCGGCGCCGGTTCCCCAGCTTCAAATCTCGACGATAGAGGGGTAGGCTTCCTGCGTCAGCCAAATCTAACCCCGGCCAGAGTCATTATGTACAGGATGAGAGAAGGAAATATGAAACGCGTTGGGAAGAAGGTTTAAGGGAAGAAGAAAAGGAGGAGGAGGATGTGAAGGGGAATAATTTTAATAGAGCGGAAAAGGCGAGGAAAAGGGGAGTGAAAAGAAAAGCGAGAGAAAAGTGAGCGTTAAATAATGGAAGAAGACTAAACTTAGGTGGAAAATATGTTAATACAGATCTAGAGAAAAAAATAAGTGAATAAAAAAAGAAACATATATAAGAGGAAGGTAGTGTAGGAAGGTTAAGTGGAGGATGAGGAATGAAAAGAAGATGAATGTGGAAGAGTTACACAAGTTCAAGGAGATAAACGAAAAAGAGAAAGATAAAAAGAAAGATGAGAGAGTTGGAAGATAAGGCATCTTTCTTTTATTTTCTTTATTAAGAGAGTAGGAACTGAAACGAAAAAGTTTTGTGAGAAAGAAGATGAGTAATAAGAAAGTGAAGATGGAGTTGACGACGACGACGAGGACAAAGATGACGAGAAAGACGACGAGGACAAAGAAAACATCGACGACATCGAAGACGATGTCAACAACAACAACGACGATGAAGACGATGGCAATGACAACGACCACAAATACGACGACGAAGACGAAGACGAAGACGAGAAAGACGAAGGAAGGCAAAGAAAACATCGACGATATCGAAGACGATATCAACAACAACGACAACGACGATGATGACGATGACAATGACGTCGACGACAATCACGACGACGAAGACGACGACAACGGCGACGATACAGACGATGACGAAGATGACAACGAAATAGGCCGAGACGAAGCCAACAACAACAATAACGAAAAGGACAACGGCGACGATGAAGACGATAATAGAGACGACGAAGACTACGACAACAATAACTCTACGAGGACGAAAAGTAGAAAGTTGGATCATTGATATGGGATTACTAGAAATGCTCAAGATGCTGAGGTAGTAATCAGAGCGATTGGGAGTAAGTGGATGAGGATAGGGACGTGGTGGGGAGATGGGGAAGGATAGGAGATGGGGGAGATGGATAGAAAAAAAAAGAGAAGAAGTGTGTAGGAAAGTATGAACGGTGAATAGCTGTGTGTGTGTGTGTGTGTGTGTGTGTGTGTGTGTGTGTGTGTGTGTGTGTGTGTGTGTGTGTGTGTGTGTGTGTGTGTGATTCACCATTATCTTGGATCACGTGTTGGACTCGTGATCGACATATATTTTCCTCCCGGAAGAGAGCACAGAGCTCATATATGACCGATCTATGAGTAATGCTGTAACCTTACACGCAGAGACACAGGTCGAACTCCCCGCCCACGAGAGTTGGAGTAACAACCCGCAGCGCAGCGATACTGAAATTATTTCACCCCTGGGCGGGATTCAAACCCGGACCACCGTAGTGTGTGTGTGTGTGTGTGTGTGTGTGTGTGTGTGTGTGTGTGTGTGTGTGTGTGTGTGTGTGTGTGTGTGTGTGTGTGTGTGTGCAAACAAACAGAACTTCATAAACTTTAACTCTGGCCATGAGAGAACAGTCACGTCAAACCTAAAGTTGATCGCAAAATCCTCATTTTTTCGAAAGGTCACCCGGGCTACCGGACTTTCAGGGACGTTCCAGGATTCCTCGATGATCCTTAATGAGTAAATTCCAAGTCCGGACCATCCGGACCCACATATGGTCACTCTGGCGACCATAATCCGGCATGCCGGTCAACAAAGACTCATTCCGGGGGGGCTACACAGGAGTATAGGGGAAGAAAATTCCGGGTTTCTCAAATGTGGTCTGACCTACCAACCACTGGAAGCACAGCCCATCCGGAGGGCGAAAGTGGCGCCCGGACAAAGCCCCGGATGAAGGTCTCCGGGCTCAAAGGGATTTCCGGGCCTGGAACGCTGGAAAGTCAATATGCGAAAATAGGCCGCTGTCCACCTACACACACATGTCTCACGCCCATCTCCCTCACACCCTCCCCCCCCCTCTCACGCGGTCCCTTTCATCTCCATCATCAACGAAGCTCTGGACACCAATCTCTGGTTTTTTGAAAATATCCTTTTCGCTTCTGTTCCTGCCCTCAGGTGATTTTATTCATCTGGAGGAAAACCCAAGAGTTCATGTCAATTAACCTTCACTGTTAAGGATTAAAAATTTGTTCTGGCTGTCGCCAGGCGATTTTATTCAACCTAAAGTCCTACCTCCCGGGAAGCTTAAAGGTTATACTTATTTTGATTAACTTTTTTTTTTCGCTAGGTGATCCATTCAGCTATAAAAGCCTTTTACACAAGGAAAAGGTTGATGGAATCAATTTTTCCAATTTTCTTTCACCAACCATTTGAGGTCGCATAATGTGTGTGTGTGTGTGTGTGTGTGTGTGTGTGTGTGTGTGTGTGTGTGTGTGTGTGTGTGTGTGTGTGTGTGTGTGTGTGTGTGTGTGTTTCACCATGGTCTTGGATCATGTGTCGGACTCGTGATCGATCAGCTATTTTCCTCCCGAAAGAGAGCTCAGAGCTCATATATGACCGATCTATGGGTACTGCTGTGACCTTACACACACACACACACACACACACACACACACACACACACACACACACACACACACACACACACACACACACACACACACACACACACACACACACACACACACACACACACACACACACACACACACACACACATAGACACACACACACACACACACACACACACACACACACACACACACACACACACACACACACACACACACACACACACACACACACACACACACAAAACTCCCTGTCCACGAGAGTTGGAGTAAAGTCTCACAGCGCAGCGATACTGAAATTATTTCAGCTCTAGGCGGGATTCGAACTCGGACCGCTGTAGCAGCAGTTGCGAACGCTACCACTACACCGTCGTGTGTGTGTGTGTGTGTGTGTGTGTGTGTGTGTGTGTGTGTGTGTGTGTGTGTGTGTGTGTGTGTGTGTGTGTGTGTGTGTGTGTGTGTGTGTGTGTGTGTGTGTGTGTGTGTGTGTGTGTGTGTCTATGTGTGTGTGTGTGTGTGTGTGTGTGTGTGTGTGTGTGTGTGTGTGTGTGTGTGTGTGTGTGTGTGTGTGTGTGTGTGTATGTATGTGTGTGTGTGTCTGTGTGTATGTGTGAACAAGTGTGGCTATGTGCATGCGTATATGTGCACAGTACATATCAATCTGCACTTCATATCAGACTTACCCTACTGTTTCCGTGCGGCTCTCCCTTCCACAGTCGCCACCACATATAGAGTTTCCGAACTAAACTCTATTCTATGAAACATTCATACCTTTAAACCATCTGTCCCACCCAGGCATTCCCCGCTGCAACGCATATTAACAATTTCAAGTCAAAATGTCTACATATACACTTTAATAAAACCTCCCCCTAATGCATATATGCACAGCCGCATGAAGCCACACATACACGCATTCGAGTGCGGTCGTTCGTGTGCGTGCGTGTGAGTGTGTGTGTGTGTGTGTGTGTGTGTGTGTGTGTGTGTGTGTGTGTGTGTGTGTGTGTGTGTGTGTGTGTGTGTGTGTGTGTGTGTGTGTGTGTGTGTGTGTGTGTGTGTGTGTGTGTGTGTGTGTGTGTGTGTGTGTGTGTGCGTGTGCGTGCACTTGGAACACACAAGCACGAGTATGCACCCCAAATATACACACACAAAGAATTACTTCGAATAAAAGAATAAGTAAATAGATAAAAATTCACTCTGGCATCAAGATTACTTCCGTGCTCCCCAACCCAATAGCTACCAGAGTCTTTGCCCGTAGAACCTCCACTTATGTTATCCTGTTTCTCGACTTCGTGAGGATCATTTCAACACAAACCATTAATCTTCTTGTGCCACTGGTATCCCCAAGGACTTTTCTATGAACTCTTGGGTTCCCGAAGACCCCAGCTGGAAACCTCTACAGGGTCCAGGATCCAGTCACCAGAAGGGTCCAGGATCTAGGATCCAGTCAGCATGCAGCAGGGTCCAGGATCCAGTCAGCAAGCAGCAGGGTCCAGGATCCAGTCAGCAAGCAGGAGGGTCCAGGATCCAGTCAGCAAGCAGCAGGGTCCAGGATCCAGTCAGCAAGCACCAGGGTCCAGGATCCAGTCAGCAAGCAGCAGGGTCCAGGATCCAGCCAGCAAGCAGCAGGGTCCAGGATCCAGGATGCAAGCACCAGGGTCCAGGATCCAGTCAGCAAGCACCAGGGTCCAGGATCCAGCCAGTAAGCAGTAGGGTCTAGGATCCATTCAGCAAGCGGCAGAGTCCAGGATCCAGTCAGCAAGCAGCAGGGTCCAGGATCCAGTCAGCAAGCACCAGGGTCCAGGATCCAGTCAGCAAGCAGCAGGGTCCAGGATCCAGCCAGCAAGCAGCAGGGTCCAAGATCCAGGATGCAAGCAGCAGGGTCCAGAATCCAGTCAGCAAGCAGTAGGGTCCAGGACCCAGTCAGCAGCAGTGTCCAGGATCCAGTCAGCAAGCAGCAGGGCCCAGGATCCAGTCAGCAAGCAGCAGGGCCAAGGATCCAGTCACCAGCAGGGTCCAGGATCCAGTCAGCAAGCAGCAGAGTCCAGGATCCAGTCAGCAAGCAGAAGAATCCAGGATGCAGTCAGCAAGCAGCAGGGTCCAGGATCCAGTCTTCCTTTGTCTCCCCCGAACTCACCCGAAGAACCTCCATACTTCGACCCTCCTCCCGAGGAACTACTCCCTATCTCGTGTAGACGCTATGACCCTCTGTCGTCTCGACTTATCGCGGTCGTGTTTCATCCATTAGGTTCTCGACGACCTGTCTACACGCTGTTACAACTCTCTCAGGCTTGCAAGGAAACACATGCACGTACACACAAACGCATATGTCCGTCTACGCACACACATGCACGTACACACACACACACACACACACACACACACACACACACACACACACACACTGTTTGCTGATATAGTGTTTGAGTTCTAGTCATCTCCCGCTGAAAACATGGAAGCTTCATAAACCTGAATGTCCTTACTATTTCTTGAATAAGTGCGTGAAGTGTGAAAGTTCACAGAATCGACAATAGATAGGTCAATACAAGCTAAGCTCTGGTGATTTATGCATACACACACACACACACACACACACACACACACACACACACACATACACACACACACACACACACACATACACACACACACACACACACACACACGTGCAAACAGGCAGATACATACAGAAGGGTGAGGAGTGAAATTTAAAGAGGAGTAACAGAGCGGAGGGATAGGAGTTAAAAGAGTTTAGCATTCCTCTTCGAGTGGAGACGATAAGACAAAGGCTCCTCCGACAAAGGAGGTAGTGACTGACACGGAAAGTTAAGGAGAGGCGAGGCCACGACAAAGGAAATTACGACACAGGAGCAGTTGGTTGCATGAGCAGATATGGTTGTTGATAGTGATACTAAATCACACGTTTATCTCTCTCCCTCTCTCCCTCTCCCTCTCTCTCTCTCTCTCTCTCCCTCTCTCTCTCTCCCTCTCTCTCCCTCTCTCTCCCTCTCTCTCCCTCTATCTCGTATTCTCTCTCTATCTCGCATTCTCTCTCTATCTCGCATTCTCTCTCTATCTCGCATTCTCTCTCTATCTCGCATTCTCTCTCTATCTCGCATTCTCTCTCTATCTCGCATTCTCTCTCTATCTCGCATTCTCTCTCTATCTCGCATTTTCTCTCTATCTCGCATTCTATCTCGCATTCTCTCTCTTTCTCTCTCCCTCCATATCTCTCTCTCTCTCTCTCTCTCTCAATCAGGATCTCCGTGAGATATCAACATCGTATGGTACTGTTCCTATCCCAAGGGATTCGATAAATTGTATTTCTATGTCGTCTACAATACAATAGTTTCTAGTATCGGTACCCTTTAAACCCACTATCGGAGAAATAATATCAGAAGTACAGGAGATCCGTATATTTCGGCTACTATCTGTAGTCCTCTTCAGCAGAAACAGTATCGGGTTAACACAATGAAATTAGTCTATGCCGTTTTCGATACAATACTTTAGAGTATCGGGTTAACACATTTGAAATGCCCCTTGGGAGAATGTAATTAGTGTAAAGACGACAGTAACTACCACCTACTTAGCTAACTGAGCAAGGAGAACAAAGTGACAGTTACTGGCACCAAAACGGACTTCCTTTCTTATACTAACATAATACAATACTGAAATAATGTCTCTTAAGGAATCAGTGGACTTTGGCTCTCTGAAGTCTTCTGTGGTCCTTTGGAAGACGTATGGCCCCTGAGCGCCACATGTGTCAGGGACCTTGGCAACATCACCAGCTGTGATGGCGGGCAGGTGGAAGAGGAGGAGGAGGAGGAGGAGGAAGAGAGGTAGGAGGAGGAGGAGAAGTAGGTGACGTAGGAGGAGAAGTAGGATAAGGAGGAGAAGAGGTAGAATAAGGAGGAGAGGTACGAGGAGGAGGACGAGAGGTACGAGGAAGAGGAGAGGTACGAGGAGGAGGAGGAGGAGGAGGAGGAGAGGTACGAGGAGGAGGAGGAGAGGTACGAGGAGGAGGAGGAGAGGTACGAGGAGGAGGAGGAGAGGTAGTAGGAGGAGGAGGAGAGGTAGTAGGAGGAGGAGGAGAGGTAGTAGGAGGAGGAGGAGAGGTAGGAGGAGGTGGAGAGGTAGGAGGAGGAGAGGTAGGAGGAGAGGTACGAGAAGGAGGAGAGGTACGAGAAGGAGGAGAGGTACGAGGAGGAGTAGGAGAGGTAGGAGGAGGAGGAAGAGGAGGAGTGGTAGGAGGAGGTTGGAAGGGAGATGCACGTAGAAGAGAAGAAGAGGATTAGGACATGGATATAAGGAACACGAGGAGGATACGAAGGAGAAGGGAAAGATGGAGGAAAAGGGGAATATGGAGGAGGAGGAAGAGGAGAAAGAGCCGGAGGAAAAGGAGTAGATAGTGAGAGTAATTATAAAGAAGGAAGATGTGTAGAAACAAAAGAATAAGGAAAAATATAACAATGAGAAGTGAGGATAAGAACAGGAGAGAGGTGGAAAGAAAAAAGAAAAAATAGGAGGAGGAGGAGGACGAGGAGGAGGAGGAGGAGGAGGAGGAGGAGGAGGAGGAGGAGGAATGGAAGAAAGGTAACTAAAGTGTATAAATGGGAGAGGTGAAGACTTAGAAAATGTTTTAGATGTTTTACATAGTTTCTATAGAAGGAGCTCACCCTTTATAGCCTACTGCAGGACCAGTTCATCCCTTGGGGGACAATACAGCCCTTACATCAAACCATGATGATTTTATTTGCTCTGGTAAGTCTGTGCATATAGTGAGGAATTCACGTTTCATTATGTTTGTATTGTAATGGCTGCTGTGTTTGTGAATTCAGTCTGAAGCCACAGTAATCAATTCGCCCATACTAATTAGCTGCTAATAATGACATGCAACACTGCCCCACTGCACCTGTGGTGTGCAGAAGAGTTGTGAATCATAAAAGTGTAGGTTCAATAGATTTAGGAGAGAGATGAAGAGTGGAGGTAACAAAGAACCAGAGATAAAACGCACTGATAGAATGAGTGGATTATTTTTGTCTCTCTGTCTTTCATTCTATCTTGCACCCCATCTCTCTTCCCTTATTTCTTTCTCTATCCCTTTCTTTTATTCTCCTTTTCTTTGTATCTGCCTAGCTATGTGTCTATGTGTATAAGGGCAGGACATACACACACACACACACACACACACACACACACACACACACACACACACACACACACACACACACACACATACATATATACACATATATATACACGAGAAATTCACTAGTGACAGTGACATTAATCTGATCATTTTTATGTCAGTCGCATGTAGGAATCGAACCCGAGTGGGCTCGGGTCTTGTGTAAAACATGAACTGGGGTCGCAGATTAGTGATCTTTCCTATCTTCGGAAATCAGACAGATTCCGGGTTACAAGACTTTTGTAGCCTCGGTGGTCGAGACGATAAAGGCATTGCGAAGGTTATCTTACAGGTGGCTGGAGCAGTGGGTTCGAATCATACATGCGACTGTCATAATCATATTATGTATATATATATATATATATATATATATATATATATATATATAGTGTGTGTGTGTGTGTGTGTGTGTGTGTGTGTGTGTGTGTGTGTGTGTGTGTGTGTGTGTGTGTGTGTGTGTGTGTGTGTGTGTGTATGTCCTGCCCGTGAGCGTGTAACAAGAATAACTATCAAATCTTTATTTCCCAACAATAAAACAAGTCTACACAATGTACATCACAACAAAACAACCCTGGGTTGAGTGTCTCTCACAATCGTCCAACAGCCAGGCACCACAAGAATTCTTCATTTCGTATCATGAGAGCCAAATTTTTCGAAAGTTGCCAAGCAGAATCACCTGATGCAGCATAAATTGATATCCTCGAAGTTCACGAAGATCTTCAGACAGACAATCTATGTTTCCATTCAGAATCCAGAATTCAACCAAAGGTTTCATCATTTTCCTTATTTCTTTACACATAGCATGAACAGAATATTTCGCAGAAGGTTTGCAGACTATATCACGAATTATTTTTCCTCTGAAATGATCTGCGTTCTTTGACGATACAACGAGAGACTTTCGACTAATACTTCAATGCGACAAAAATTAAATCGTCGACGACAATTCAACCAATCACAAGTGAGCTTGGCTGTGACGTCATTCGTCCTTGAGTGAGAGGAAATGTAAACATGGCTTTCCTATAATTACTTGATTAAATCAACTTTATCTCGAGACGGAATCCATCTATTTACCAAGGACTTTTACCCCTTACAAGGGAGGTAGCCAGGTCAAATGACAAGTACCCACCCCCACCCATTCCATTCCCACCCATTCCACTCCCACTCATTCCACCCCCATCCATTCCACTCCCACTCATTCCACCCCCATCCATTCCACCCCCATCCATTTCCACTCCCACTCATTCCACTGCCGTCCATTCCACTCCCATCCATTCCACTCCCACTCCCCTGACATCCAATCCACTCCCCTGACATCCATTCCACTCTCCTCACATCCATTCCACTCCCCTCACATCCATTCCACTCCCCTCGCATCCATTCCACTCCCCTCACATCCATTCCACTCCCCTCACATCCATTCCACTCCCCTCACATCCGTTCCACTCCCCTCACATCCATTCCACTCCCCTCACATCCATTCCACTCCCCTCACATCCATTCCACTCCCCTCACATCCATTCCACTCCCCTCACATCCATTCCACTCCCCTCACATCCATTCCACTCCCCTCACATCCATTCCACTCCCCTCACATCCATTCCACTCCCCTCACATCCATTCCACTCCCCTCACATCCATTCCACTCCCCTCACATCCATTCCACTACCCTCACATCCATTCCACTACCCTCACATCCATTCCACTACCCTCACATCCATTCCACTCCCAACCATTCCACGCCCACCCATTCCAAGCCCACCCATTCCACTCCCAACCTTTCCACTCCCATTCATTCCACTCCCATTCATTACACTCCCATCCATTCCAATCCCATCCACAAATTTAACTTGTGTCATACAACAGAATGTTGGTCTTTTCGATATATCTTACTATTATTTACAAGAAGTTCAAATTCTCGCATCTAAAGAGACATACGACATAAAAATAATTTCCTATTTAACCCGAGTATTGATCAGACGCGGGAGTCTCTCTGAGAGAGAGAAACTTGATAATTAATCTCTCACAATCTGTACGAACATGCGAGAATGACCTGACGCCGCTCTCTTTGGTCAAACGAGGTCACCGTCCCTCGTTCTCCAACACGCGCTCCCGGCCATGTCCCCGTAACATTTTACTCGCTCATTTTCGAATCGCTTTTCTAATACCACTGCTAATACTGCTGCTACACACACGCTCGCGCGCACAAACACACACACACACACACACACACACACACACACGTGTTCGTGCATGCGTGTGTGTGTGTGTGTGTGTGTGTGTGTGTGTGTGTGTGTGTGTGTGTGTGTGTGTGTGTACATATATGTTCTACTCTACATATATTCGTACATCACATATACATACATACGTATGCATATAAGTATGTACATATACACATGCATACATATCATATATATAATTAATCAATTAATCAACCAACCATTTAGAGTACATCGCCGAACAAAGATTTCTAAACCTTCAAACATTTTCCTTCCCAATTCCACCCTCTAATATTCTCTACCAGGCAAATCGTAAATAGAATGTGTGAAATTGTATTGCCTAGCCGGATTTCTTTCTCGATCTTTATCTTCTCTGTTTTTCATATAGTCAAATAACAGCAGTACCTTTCGCACGCATGTTATATAAAATCCTTAGAATACAAATAAACAGAAATTTGCTGTATTCTGTCGTTTTCTCAGTTAGCTAATTCACTTTCTATTAATGTGCTATATACACATACACTGAGCATATACATATACGTATACATACAAATACATATACATATATCTACACACATACCTACACATACATATACATACAAATACATGCACATATACTCACACACATTCTATATACATAAATGCATACAAATACGTATACAAATAAATAAAAACATACACATACATATGCAGTATCCAGGTAACACCCGTATATCATGAATACATTCATCCATCGGAGATTATATCATCCTTTGATGCATACATCCATCCATCCATCCATCCATCCACCTCTCACTGACGCCATGCCATCGATTCCCCTTCATTTTCTTTATTATTCGTTTATTTTTCCTTTTCTTCTCGCGTCTTCATTAAACTCTGAAATTCCAACGATTCGCTTTCGCTTTTCAAAAATCTTCGCTTCCGTTCTTACCTCCATTTCGCTTCCACCCTCGCATCTATTTTTTTTTCTTCTATTTTTCTACTGCATCTCCTTCGCTTTCTTCATCTTATTCTCAGGCTCCTTCTTTATCTTCTTCTTTGTTCTCTTCCACCACTATGCGCCGGTAGCGTCACCGAAAGCGGGGCGATATCGCATTCGTTTAGTTGTGGGTTCGAGTCCCACATTTCTCTTCAATTTCCAGCAGGCTGTTCACTACCCGAAAAATCTAAGCACTCGGAGCAAAGGTGACGGCTTCGGCCGCAGATACTCAGCGCCTCCTGGCGTAGGCTTCTCATTTTTCCTCTTGTTTTTCTCTCTGCTTCCTCTCTTTTTCCCATTTCCTCCTCTTTTTTTTTCATTTCCTCTCCTTTCTACATCTCCTCCCTCTTTTCCTCTTTGTCTTTCTCCTCCTCCTCCTATTCTTTCTTCTCCTTCCCTTTCTTTTTTCTTCGCCTTTTTCTCCTCTTATTTTTTCCTCCTAAATTTTCTTAAAAATTTTCTTCTCTCAGTCACATATCTCTCCTTCTCTCTCGATTATTTTCTCTTCTCTTTCCTCTTCCTATTCCTTCTCTAAATCTTCCTTCTTTTCCTCCTCTATCTCCTTTTTTCCTCATTCTTCTTTTCCTCATCCTCTTCCGTGACCTTCTCACTTTCTCTCTCTCTTCCTATTATTCCTTCTATTTTTCTCTTAATTCTCCTCATTTTTGTATTTTCTCTTGATTCAATCTATGTCCTCCTCGTCTTCTTCTCCTCCTCTTTTCTTCATTGTCTCTACTCTTTCTTCTAATATTTTCATTCCTTCCATTTTCTTTTCATCTCCTCTCTTTACCTCTTTTCTCTTTTTATTTCCAGCTCTTGTCTCCTCCAATTCCTAATCCACCACATTTTCTCTTTTTCTGATCTGCTTCTATTTCACCCTTTCTCCTTCCCCTATTCCTCTTTTTTCCTCCTTTCCTTCCCTCTCCTCCTTTCCTTCCCTCTCCTCCTTTCCTTCCCTCTCCTCCTCCTCCTCCTCCTCCTCCTCCTCCTCCTCCTCCTCCTCCTCGTCATCCTTCTCTTCTCATTACGGAGCTGCCTAGTGTAGGCCTTATGGTCTCTTGCAGTCTCCTTCATTCTTACGTTCTTATGTTTAATTCTCCTTCTTTTCTCCCTTCTTTCTGTATGTCTCCTTCCTCGTACTTCCTTTTACTTCCCTTTACTTCCCACCTTCTCCCTCTTCTCCCACGTGATTTTCTCCTCCCTTCCTCCCTTCCTCCCTCCCTCCCTCCCCCCTCCCTCCCTCCCTCCCTCCGGCCCCTCATCTTTCCAAGACCCGAAAGCTCAAATCTGACTCTTTTGATACCAAGGAATTTGCATAATCGTCACAGTACACGAATAGGATTCCACCACGCTTCCCTTATTTTCAACTACGTCTCTCTTCACGAGGTCGGAGGGAAGGTGGGGGTGGGGGGAGTAGGGAGAATAGAGAGGGGAAGGTGGGGGAGAGAAAAAAAAAGAGAAGAAGAGGAGAGAAGGAATGGGTGAGGGAGAACGGAGGTTGGAAGATGAAAGAGAGAAGAGTGAAGAGGAAAAGAGGGTGGGGGAGTGGGGGTGGTGGTGGAGGGAGAATAGAGAGGGGAAGGTGGGGGAGAGAAAAAAAGACAGAAGAGGAGAGAAGGAATGGGTGAGGGAGAGTTGATACTGGAAAATGAAAGAGAGAAGAAGAGTGAAGAAGAAGAGAGGGTGGGGGAGTGGGGGTGAAGGGAGAATAGAAAGGGGAAGGTGGGGGAGAGAAAAAAGAGTAGAAGAGAGGAGAAGGAATGGGCGAGGGAGAACGGAGGTTGGAAGATGAAAGAGAGAAGAAGAGTGAAGAGAAAGAGAAGGTTTGGGGGAGTGGAGAGTGTAAGGTGAAATAAGGGTGAAAAAGAGAATAAGAGGGTAGAGAAAAGAGAGAAGAAAGAGTGAAAGAAGAAGAGAGAAGGAAGAGAAACTGAAAGATTGAGTAAGGGAAGAATGGACAAAGAAATGAGGAAAAGAGAAGGTGAAAGAAGAAAAACAAGAACACAAGACTGATAAAGAGGAATGGAGAAAACAATCTGATGGATGCAGAGGAAGGAGAAAACGAGAGGAGGAGAGAAAACATTGAAGAGGAAGGTCATAGGTAGAGAGAAAGGAAAAAGAAGAGTAAGAAAGAGAAGAAGAGGTGAAAGTGAAGAAGTAAGGGGAGAGAGAGGGAAAAGAGGGGAAAGAGAGGGAAAAGAGAGGGGAAAGAGAGGGGAACCAAAAGATCGGCATAAAGAAATGGAAAGTGGTTTTAAGAAGAGGGAATGAGGAAAGATGAAAGGCGGGGGGGGACGAGGGGGGGGCGAGGGGATAAGGGGGGACGGGGGGACGAAGGGCGAGGGGAAAGAAGGGGAAAAATAGTAAAGACGGGTGTGAGAGAAACACACAAAGGAGAGAAAATATTATGATAACCTCTGTTACTGGTGAAAGGGAGGGATGAGGAGAAAGAGGA
This sequence comes from Oratosquilla oratoria, assembly GCF_046742065.1. Lineage (NCBI taxonomy): Eukaryota > Metazoa > Arthropoda > Malacostraca > Stomatopoda > Squillidae > Oratosquilla > Oratosquilla oratoria. Next base: position 3,421,261 of record NC_134818.1, read on the forward strand.
AGAATAAAGAGAGAGACAGAGAGAGAGAGAGTGAGAGAGGGGGGAGAGACACAGAGAGAAAGTGAGAGTCAGACAGACAGAGAGGGAGAGAGAAAAGAGAAAGTGAGAGAGTCAGAGAGAGACAGAAAGAGAAAGTGAGAGAGAGAGAGAGAGAGAGAGAGAGAGAGAGAGAGAGAGAGAGAGAGAGAGAGAGAGAGAGAGAGAGAGAGAGAGAGAGAGAGAGAGAGAGAGAGAGAGAGAGAGAGAGTTGAAGAAAGGGAGTAAAAGGGAGCAGGTAGGAAAGTAGAGTAAATGGGGGGGAGGGAGGGAAGGGTAAGGAAACTGTGAACATGGAAATGGAGAAGAATATTGTCTTCTCCGTGAATAAGAAAGAGCGGAAAGAGAGAAGGAGAGATGTAAAGTAAAGATAGCGCGGTCTTATCTAAAACTTTGTTTTGAATGTGTTTTAGAGAGGAATGCTAATGCAAAAGAACCAAGAAACACAGAAGGATGAGGGCTTGGCCACGGGTATGAAGGATGTGTGTGTGTGTGTGTGTGTGTGTGTGTGTGTGTGTGTGTGTGTGTGTGTGTGTGTGTGTGTGTGTGTGTGTGTGTGTGTGTGTGTGTGTGTGTGTGTGTGTGTGTGTAGTTGTGTGTGGATGTATGTGTGTATGTGTGTGCTAGAGAGAAAGAAAAAGAGAGAGAGAGAGAGAGAGAGAGAGAGAGAGAGAGAGAGAGAGAGAGAGAGAGAGAGAGAGAGAGAGAGAGAGAGAGAGAGAGAGAGAGAGAGAGAGAGAGAGAGAGGAGAGAGATAGAGGGAGAGGGAGAGAGAGAGGAGAGAGGGAGAGAGAGAGGAGAGAGATAGTGGGAGAGGGAGAGAGAGAGAGAGAGAGAGAGAGAGAGAGAGAGAGAGAGAGAGAGAGAGAGGTGAGGGAGGAGAGGGAGAGGGAGAGAGGGAGAGAGAGAGAGAGAGAGAGAGAGAGAGAGAGAGAGAGAGAGAGAGAGAGAGAGAGAGAGAGAGAGAGAGAGAGAGAGAGAGAGAGAGAGAGAGAGAGAGAGAAGAGAAAAAATCGACCAAAATAAGTAAACATGTAGTCAGTAGAGCAAAGTGTAATGACGAAGAATTATGAAAGTGTCAAAATGAATGATCATTTCATCAGTAAAGCAAATTATAATGCTGAAGAATTATGAAACAAATGCCAAAAGAAACAAATAATTAGAGAAACGGGTCATCTGGGGTAGACCACGTCCTGGACAGACGTTTCTGTAATAAACGAAATTGAACGAAAAGGATTAATTTTAAACTGATATGAAAAGGACCAGATGGCTTTATTTAGATCCGCCCAAAAATAGATTAGGTTGAAACATAATGATCAAAGAATCTTCATCACGGTAACGTTACAACGCGCACCGTTACCTTGAGCAAATTTAAATCGAGCACCGTTACATCACCTACCGTTACATCCTGTACTGTTACATCAAACATCGTTACATCACGTGCCGTTACATCATATAACGTTACATCACATAACGTTACACCACATACCGTTACATCACATACAGTTATATCCCATACATTTACATCAAGCACCGTTACGTCATGGACAGTTATATCCCGCACCGTTACGTCATGATCCGTTACATCACATACCGTTATATCCCGTACCGTTACATCAAGCGCCGTTACATCATGGACAGTTATATCCAGCACCATTAGAACACGCACAGTTATGTCATGATCCGTTACATCACGCACCGTTACCAATCCGTCGAGTTTTCTATCGTGTCTTCGAACAGAACTGTCAGCATCAAATGGTTCGTCACAAAAATAAGCAGGAAATAAAAGAAAGAAAACGGGATGTGGGATCACAACTTCACGTCTTAGTGACGTCACGGCTTTCCAACGTTTTGTACAACTTCTGGCGTGTCTTCCAATAAAAACGGTTACACAAATATTTTCGTCACGCTGTCGAACGTTTTATCTACAGAATTCAAAGAATAGCAAAAAGTTTCCACTTTGTCATCACTACCATCAGCATCGTCATCATCATCATCATCACCAATACATCCAAAATCATCATCGTTATTATCCATAATATACTCTTTATCACCGTTATTGTCACACCACCAGTATTGTCGTCACCATCACCATCGTCATCATCATCATCACCAATACATCTAATATCATCATCGTTATTATCCATAACATACTCTTCATCACCGTTATTGTCACCACCAGTATCGTCGTCATCATCATCATTATCGTCGCCATTATCATCATCATCACTATTATCACCAATACATCCAATATCATCATCATCGTTACTATCCATAACATACTCTTTATGACCGTTATTATCATCATCATCAGTATTGTCACCATCATCACCATCGCCATTATCATCATCACCATTATCATCATCAGCGATGATGTGTACGGGACAGACTCTGGAAGATAACAATCTTACTTTTGAGCATAATTCAATTTACATCTTTCAACGCACCATTCCTGTTTTGCTTTTCACCGTATCCGAAATCCTCTTCAATACGGTAACACTAAATCAACAATGTGCTACAACTGAGACCATCCCTTTCAGTTAAAGGGGCGGTCCTTGTCTTGAAAGACATCTCGGATCGACCGGGACCCCAAAGAAGCTGAGACTCTCTCTCCAACTTTCCCCAATTACCTAATTAACTCACCCGACGGCTTCAAGAGCGAAAGGTTTTCCGGATTGAGGGCCATAATGGCCTTCAGACTCTTCGGCAGAAACTGTCGTCGAAGAAATATAGATCAGATCCGGTGAAGACTCTAACTCCCTCTGGGAATTTCTTGTCATCCCTTGCCGGAATGGTCCTTACTTGGCTTTGTCATGACTTGTTGTTATTGTTTTCCTGTTGTTCTTGTTGTTTTGTTGTTTTGTTGTTTTGTTGTTCTTGTTGTTCTTGTTGCTCTTGTTGCTCTTGTTGCTCTTGTTGCTCTTGTTGTTCTTGTTGTTCTTGTTGTTCTTGTTGTTTTGTTGTTTTGTTGTTTTGTTGTTTTGTTGTTTTGTTGTTTTGTTGTTCTTGTTGTTTTGTTGTTCTTGTTGTTTTGTTGTTTTGTTGTTTTGTTGTTCTTGTTGTTTTGTTGTTCTTGTTGTTTTGTTGTTCTTGTTGTTTTGTTGTTCTTGTTGTTTTGTTGTTCTTGTTGTTTTGTTGTTCTTGTTGTTTTGTTGTTCTTGTTGCTTTGTTGTTCTTGTTGCTTTGTTGTTCTTGTTGCTTTGTTGTTCTTGTTGCTTTGTTGTTCTTGTTGCTTTGTTGTTCTTGTTGCTTTGTTGTTCTTGTTGCTTTGTTGTTCTTGTTGCTTTGTTGTTCTTGTTGCTTTGTTGTTCTTGTTGCTTTGTTGTTCTTGTTGCTTTGTTGTTCTTGTTGCTTTGTTGTTCTTGTTGCTTTGTTGTTCTTGTTGCTTTGTTGTTCTTGTTGCTTTGTTGTTCTTGTTGCTTTGTTGTTCTTGTTGCTTTGTTGTTCTTGTTGCTTTGTTGTTCTTGTTGCTTTGTTGTTCTTGTTGCTCTTCTTGTTGCTCTTCTTGTTGCTCTTCTTGTTGCTCTTCTTGTTGCTCTTCTTGTTGCTCTTCTTGTTCTTGTTGCTCTTCTTGTTCTTGTTGCTGTTCTTGTTCTTGTTGCTGTTCTTGTTCTTGTTGCTGTTCTTGTTCTTGTTGCTGTTCTTGTTCTTGTTGCTGTTCTTGTTCTTGTTGCTGTTCTTGTTCTTGTTGCTGTTCTTGTTGCTCTTCTTGTTGCTGTTCTTGTTGCTGTTCTTGTTGCTGTTCTTGTTACAGTTGCTGTTCTTGTTCTTGTTGCTGTTCTTGTTCTTGTTGCTGTTCTTGTTGCTGTTCTTGTTGCTGTTCTTGTTGCAGTTCTTGTTGCTGTTCTTGTTGCTGTTCTTGTTGCTGTTCTTGTTGCTGTTCTTGTTGCTGTTCTTGTTGCTGTTCTTGTTGCTGTTCTTGTTGCTGTTCTTGTTGCTGTTCTTGTTGCTGTTCTTGTTGCTGTACTTGTTGCTGTTCTTGTTGCTGTTCTTGTTGCTGTTCTTGTTGCTGTTCTTGTTGCTGTTCTTGTTGCTGTTCTTGTTGCTGTTCTTGTTGCTGTTCTTGTTGCTGTTCTTGTTGCTGTTCTTGTTGCTGTTCTTGTTGCTGTTCTTGTTGCTGTTCTTGTTGCTGTTCTTGTTGCTGTTCTTGTTGCTGTTCTTGTTGCTGTTCTTGTTGCTGTTCTTGTTGCTGTTCTTGTTGTTCTTGTTCTTGTTGTTGTTGTTGTTGTTCTTGTTGTTCTTGTTGCTGTTCTGGTTGTATTTGTTGTTGTTTTTCCATTTTCCTTCCACTCCACTTCTTTCTCCTGCTCTTCCTCCAACTTCTTTTCACTTTTCTTTTCCTTATCCTCTTCCTTTCCTCACCATTGTCAGTTCTCCTTCAATTCTCCCTCCTTCCCTCTTCTTTTTTTCTTCCTCTCCTTCCTCCTTCTCTCCCTTTTTCTAGCATTTCTCTTCAATTTCCACTGCGGCATTCGTTCTAAACCTCATCCTTATCCAAATCTTCACCCTAATCCTTCGTCCTAATTTCATTCGCAGATCAAGTTCATTATCATCCTTATCCTTATCCTTACCCTCCCCATCCTCCTCTTCCTCCTCCCCAACATCATTATTCTCCTCTTAAGTCTTAAACCTTTGATCATCCTCCTCTTCCTCCTCCTACTCCTTATTCTCCTCCGTTTCATTCTTCTCCTCTTCCATCTGCTCTTCCTCCTCTTCTTCCTTTTCTTGGCTCTTTTCTTCACACTTTTCATTCTCCTTTCTTCCTTTTTCTTCCACTACTCTCCCTATTATTCGTTTATCTGTTTTTCACGATCCTTTCCTCCGGTTTCTCTTCCTCTTCCTCTTCCTCTTTAACCTATTCTTCCCTTTCTACCTTTCCTCCTATCTTTCTCTTATTCTTGTCTTCCTCAACCCTTTATCCTGTTCCTCTTCTTCGTCTTCCTATTTTTCCTCTCCTTTACTTCCTCTTCTCCCTCTTGTTCCTCCTTTTCTTCCCTTTTTCCTTCCTTCTTTCTTCTCTTTCTTCTTCTTCTCTTCCTCTTCTCTCCTTCTTCCTTTCTTCTTCTTTTCCTCCTTTTCTTATTCCTCCTCTTCCTCCTCCTTCACCCTTCTTCCTCCTCCTCCATTTCCTTAGCTTCTTATCCTCTTCCTTTTTTCCTATTCCTCCCCTCCTTCACTTCCTCTTCTCCCTCTTAATCCTCCCCTTCACCCCTCTTCCTCTTCCTTTTCTTCCTATTCCTCCCCTCCTTCACTTCCTCTTCTCCCTCTTAATCCTCCCCTTCACCCCTCTTCCTCCTCCCCCACTCCCCCCCTCCATTTCCTTCTCTTCTTATCCTCTTCTTTATCTTCTTCTTCCTATTCCTCCCCTCCTTCACTTCCTCTTCTCCCTCTTATTCTTCCACTTCTCCCTCAATCCTCCTCTTCCTCCCCTTCACCCCTCTTCTTCTTTCCCCTTCTCCACTCTCTCCTCCATTTCCTTCTCTTTTTATCTTCTTCCTATTCCTCCTCTCCTTCACTTCCTCTTCTCCCTCTATTCCTCCTCTTCCTCCCCCTTCACCCCTCTTCTCCCTCTTATTCCTCATCTTTTCCCTTCACCCCTCTTCTTTCTCCTTCTCCACTCCCTCCTCCATTTCCTTCTCTTCTTGTCCTCTTCCTCTTCTTCTTCTTCTTCCTATTCCTCCCCTCCTTCACTTCCTCTTCTCCCTCTTAATCCTCTTCACCCCTCTTCCTCTTCCTCCTCCTCCACTCCCTCCTCCATTTCCTTCTCTTTTTATCCTCTTCATCTCCCTCTTCTCCCTTTTGCTCCCTTCCTTCACTTTCTCTTCTCCACTCCCTCCTCCACTTCCTCTCCCTTCATTCTTCTTTCTCCTCCTCCCCCACTTCCTCTCCCTTCACTCTTCTTCCTCCTCCTCCTCCACTCCCTCCTCCTTCTCCTTCACTTTTTATCTTCCTCTTTCTTATTCCTCCTCTTCCTCTTTCTTATTCCTCCTCTTCCTCCCGCTTCACCCTTCTTCTTCTTTTCCCTCCTCCTCCACTCCCTCCTCCTTTTCCTTCTCTTCTTATCATCTTCCTCTTTCTTATTCCTCCTCTTCCTCTTTCTTATTCCTCCTCTTCCTCCCCCTTCACCCTTCTTCTTCTCCCTCCTCCTCCACTCCCTCCTCCTTTTCCTTCTCTTCTTATCCTCTTCCTCTTCTTGGTTAAACGAGTCTCCAGGGCGACTCTGAACATTCCCGCTGCTCAGCTTCTCCGAGATGACACGTAATCTGGTTTGACAAGCTTAGATGAACCTCTACGGGTTATTTGCCCATCTGGACTTTGTTGTCCTATGTAAACGTGTAATGACGTAACTTCAGACTTGGCAAAAGGCTGGCAACTGCAAATATGATCAAGGTCTCGTTTAAAGACGAGATAAGGGTATCGCTGGCCTTTGAGCCTTTGTAATGATGTCAAGGTCAGTTTTGGAGGTTACTGGCCTTTATAACGATGCCAAGATCATGACAAAGGTCGTGACGTAAGTGCAGAAACGACAATGCTATCACTAAAATTGAATATCATTACTCCATCATTTTGAATTTTGTATTACCTTCATAATCAAAATACATTACAGAATACAAAATAGGTCTAAGACGTATCTACACATTAGATTAAGTCTGATTTGAAACAGAGTCGAAGATACAAAACTCGATGTAATGCCTTTGGAACCATTCATTACTCTGTTGTCCTTTGTACATACCGTAGTGATGACATCATTAAACCGTCTTCACACTAATCTGACTCAAATATTCTCTATCTCCCTTTCTCCTCTCTCTCAAATATTATATATATATATATTATATATATATATATATATACATATAAATATATTATACATATAAATGTATATATATATATATATACATATATATATATATGTATGTATATATATATATATATATTCATTCTTCCTTATGACATCCTCTATGGTGTTACAAGAGATAACATTATTCGTCTTACACGTTGAAGTTCTGTATGAACAGTTTTGCACGTGTATATATGCATGTATGAATATACATATATAAATAAATATAATCTAACATACTGTCCTCTGTTGGGAATTTCTAAAATGTGGCAATTTCATATTCTAAAACCCCATATCTTAGATCACATTTCTATTATTCTGATACATTTTTGAAAGTCGTTTTCACTCCGACAATTGGGAATAACCAAATTTCACCAATTTTTCAATAGAGAGAATTATATGGACCTGTCATACTTCATTAAAAAGAAAAATGTATTTGTTGGGTTGCCATAGACTGCAACAGAAAATACAGAACTTTTGAACCGAGTATCACGGAAGAGCCATATCCTATTTTGACGATGTAATGGAATAGTTTGTGAACTGATGCAGCCGGACGTAACGTTCCCTGGGCCTTCTGATTCGCTTTTTCATCGGTAATCCATTATACACAACCACGTATTGGACAAGACCAACATCGGTAAGCTCTGGGGCGACAACACCGACCAAACCATCGAACATTTCCGCAAATTCCCTTCGCAGTTGAACGGTTCTCGTAATGAAACGAATTTGAATTTAAAATTCGCCGCCCCCCAAAAACCGTTGGACGAACACGACGATTAAATATTTCAGTTAACGGCTCAATGGCGAGGAAACTCGCGATCCGATTTCGGGGACCCCGTGCGAGGCTAGCGCGGGAACGTGTTTTTTTTTTTTTGGGGGGGGGGGTGTTTTTGGATTACTTGACAAGAGGGGACATTTGTTTGTGGTCACCTGTGTGCAGTGAGATGCGTTTGTTGGCAGAAATGATACGTTTAGTTGACACAGGACAAGTGTCCCCAATTGACAACGAACGAACGCTTGTAATTGCGTCTTCCGTACCTCAATTCTGCATCAATACTTCCCATTTGTAGCATTCACTGCATAGGTTTTAAACCCTCGCCGTTTAATGGAATTCTCTAGTAGCCCCTACCGACCAGAGGCACACAGCAAACTTTAATTATCACCTTTAACTTCTACCATACCTATGATTAGATTGCACTGATGTCGTAACACATTAGTAAAATTTAAACTTAGAACCCACTGTCGGTGGAAAAAGATAAAAAGTGAGATGATTGTTCCTGTATAATTCGACCACTCTCTGTGGTCCTCTTCAGCAGAATGATTACAAAGGTATACCTATGATCTTCTGTCTTCCTTAAATACCTCCTTTACCATCTCCGTGACTCCACTTTTTCGTTACAATATCGTCCCCAAAGATAGAAACGCTGGTTATTGCCAAGAGATAACATTACACCAGATCTGGATTTTGATCTTGCTAATGTCAGATGACTGCATTCAGTTTAGAAGGACCAAAAGGTCATAAAGGGTTAACCTAACTCAGTTAATCTATATTTTAAAATACACACACACACACACACACACACACACACACACACACACACACACACACACACACACACACACACACACACACACACACACGACTCGGTGGCACAGTTGGTAGAGCGATGAACTACTAGCATGGTGGTGCCCGTAGTGCTTGGTTCGAATCTTGCCCAGGGCCGAAATTATTTCGGTACAGCTGCACTTCGGGTCGTTACTCTGACTCTCGTGGGCGGGGAGTTGGGTGTGTGTGTGTAAGGTCATAGCATTACCCATAGATCGGACCTACGAGCTCTGAGCTCTCTTCCAGGAGGGAAATAGCTGTCGATCAGGAGTCCAACACGCGATCCAAAGACCAGGTGAATACACACACAAAAAGGATAGTTATAGAAGAAACCTGAAAAGAATCCACACAGAGTGGTAGACATCAGGAACAAACTGGACAAAACAACAGAGTGAGCAAAAACCACACAAATATAAGAGCAAAGTAGACACTCCGAGATACAAAGACTATATACCACGAGCATAGCTCCCCTTACCGTAAGATACAACTAGGTAAATACACACACACACACACACACACACACACACACACACACACACACACACACACACACACACACACACACACACACACACACACACACACACACACACACACACCAGTGGCGGACCCAGGAGGGAGAGCTGAGGGGGGTGAAGCTCCCCCCCAAAAAAAAAGTTTGTTCGTTCATTACCTCGTTGTAGAGTTCGACAAACCTGCCACGTTTGCACCGTTACATGACAAGAAGCAGTATTACATTAGCAGAGGTATATTCAACACATCACTGAGGGTAAATCGTTAAAATGTAAGATTAAGTATTACTTTTGTCCAATATTCTGAAAAAAAAAAATAAGGTGAGAATATGAGTTTCAATCTATATTCAAAATTATCGTATTCATGGTACACAGTACATCTCTTTAAAAGCGTCATTTTATCTACAAAATTCAAGTTAGCCCCCCAAAACACCATCTACATTTACAAAATTCAGGTTAGCCCCCAAATTTTGATCCTGGATCGGCTACTGACACGCACATACACACACACGCATACACACACACACACGCATACGCACACACACACGGCTCGACGGCGCAGTGGTAGTGTTCGCAACTGCTAACACAGCGGTCCGAGTTTGAATCCCGCCCAGGGCTGAAATAATTTCAGTAGCGCTGCGCTCTGAGCCGTTACTCCAACTCTCGTGAGCGGGGAGTTGTGTGTGTGTGTGTGTGTGTGTGTGTGTGTGTGTGTGTGTGTGTGTGTGTGTGTGTGTGTGTGTGTGTGTGTGTGTGTGTGTGTGTGTGTGTGTGTGTGTGTGTGTGTGTGTGTGTGTGTGTGTGCGCGTGTGTACCAGGTCATAACATTACCCATAGATCAGTCATACATGAGCCCTGAACTCTCATTCGGGAAGGTAGTAGCTGTCGATCACGAGTCCAACACGTGGCCCACGACTATGGTGAATCACATGCACATGCATATACACTTTACTTCACATAAACCTGTTCTTATCTTCGTCGATTCTTCCCCATCATTACGCAGATTTATGTGCATATTACCTACAAAGGATTTGTGTATTAATTTGTCAAACCAGAGGATTACCCTTGTTAGGGACATTGACCTCATGGTCTTGATGACAATCAATCACAGTTAAACACAGTTTGATTGATCTGGATTAAGATCAACACAGCTGGGGCCTGGCTAGAACGCAGGACCTGTAACGTGGTTTATGTGCGATATTAACCCTGAAACCGGGAGATTAACATGGTTAAACGGCGGTATTAACATCCTCCCCCCCCACTCCCGGAATCATGGGGTGCCTCTTCCATAAGTGAACTACCTTCTGGTTTATTTCTCTTAATTATTTTGTTTGTTCCGTTGGTGCAAGTCTATTCCAGACAAGAAATTGTTCTCGAGGGAAGTTTGTTCTTATACCTCGTTTTCTTTCTTATGGCGTCACTGAATAAGAAGACTCCAAGGACACGTAAAACTAGACAAAGTAATTCATACTACGTTCTGGCTAGTGCCAGACAATATTGCATATATGAATGGAATTTCGAAACGTATGATAAGAATATCAGTTTATGATTAAAAAACATTCTGGAGAGACCAAAGTTACGAAATATAAAAATGTACACACATTACATACATATATACATATATGCATACATACACTACATACTCACATACGTACATACAGTACATACACGTATTCATTGATGAATACATAAATACATTGATACATACACTGATATATGCCTGCATACATACATACACACACGCACACATACTCATACGTACATACATTTATACATGTATATGTACCAACAGCCTCTTCCTTGAAGTCAAAGCATGCCCTAATATTTAACTGTCGAGAAAAAAATAATACATCAATATATAATAAATATATATATTTATATATATTTGTAAAAGAGGGGAGCATATTTTCTGTATGACATATAGAGTTGAAAGCGACAACATTTTTGCAGTTATTTAACTTTTTCCTGGCGTTGTCAATATCTTTGATGACATTCTTTCCTTCAGTTGGGTGTGTAAAAACAAAAATTTCATAATATTTCATTTATTCAACATTTCGTATTTAATAAGACATCTTCAGGATTATCTGTAATAACAAAGGACAAAAACTTTCAGGTTGGTATTATGAAACCAATTAATATAACAGGAATTAAATAGAAATACATATAATGGTAATTACACCTACAATGAACAGACAACTAAAAGGTATCATGATTGTTTTATGTGTGTGTTTGATGCTACCAATCTACTCCTCTGCCATTCTTTCTCAACCACAACTTTACGAGATCCATTATGACTTCTTAATCCACTTCAACTCTGAAGCTGAATAAAATAACCTGGCATCAGAAAAAACATGTATTCCTTTGTCAAAAACAAAGAGAATACATATCAATGCCTCTTAGGAACGAATTGTTCTTTAAAAGAACAGCAAATGCAACTCCCCAAATGGAACAAATGCGAGGTGGAAATGTTTACTTCGTGGAATCAATTACAAAGGAAAGAGAATTAGTCGGAAGAGTTGCAACGCAAAGAGATAGCAGGTGTGTTTTCCAATACTGAAAGAAAACGACAATCAACATCACTGCCACTAATCCCATTGTTACTTGTCTACCTCCTTTACGATAATACATACATACATATACCAAGTCTTTTTCCCCCTTACAAGGGAGGTACCCAAAAAGGGAAAGGCATAAAATCATTTCCACCCATTCCATCCCTGAATACACTCCACACCCCTCCACCCTCCCTCTTATCTGAGCACCTCCTGGATGACGGGTCATCCCTGCACCTTGTCCACTGCCCTGGGTCAGAAGCAGTGTCGCAAGACACAGCACATCTACAGCAAGGCCGCTTCATTAAATCGGCGTCCCCCCTTTACGATAATGCTAATAATAAATAACTCTTACGAGAATAATAATACTAGTACTACGAGTAGTCCTAATACCAATAATAATAATTGCCATTACTGTCATTGTTACTCATCTCCCTACTTTACTTATTTCAACTACTACAAATATGATAATGCTTATAATAACCCTTACGTGAATAGTAATACTAATACTAGTCCTAATACCAATAATTATCACTGCCATTACTGTCATGGTTACTAGTCTCCCTACTGGTATATGGTATAGGTAATCGTTGTTTTAAACCTAAAAAAAAAGTGGTATTCATGGTAGTATACAGTTTTCTTTACTATAAAAAAGAATAAGAAAAAACACATAGATGGGAAATAAAAGAGAGAGGGAGAGACACAGAGAGAGAGAGAGAGAGAGAGAGAGAGAGAGAGAGAGAGAGAGAGAGAGAGAGAGAGAGAGAGAGAGAGAGAGAGAGAGAGAGAGAGAGACTATAGCGCCAGTTCTAGTAATATAATTTAAATTCTCGTGCTCATACTGAAACTCCTGATAATAATAGTCTATTCCTGCTGTCATTACCATATCATTACTCCTGATAATTTTGTTCTAGCTAACTTCAGGCGATTTTATTCGTCTGTGTGGTGAGATGCAGGGATGATCCGTCATCCAGGAGGTGCCAAGATAAGGGGAAGTGGAAGAGGGTGGAAGGGAGTGGACTATGTTAGCGATGAAATGGGTGGGAGTGGTTTCTATGCCTTTGTTGTTTGGCTACCTCCCTTATAAGGTGGAAAAAATCTTTGGTATATGTATATGTATGTGTGGCAGACTCGAAACAAACTGGGCCCATGTTTACTCATGACCAATTGTTTGTCCTCAATATGATCGTCTTGCGCTAGCCATAAACAAATATTTGAAGGACGGCATTAGTTGTAAAGAGTTGTTTACTATTCTACTGATGGAATCTTAGAATCGTATGCATGCTAGGCACATATTTGTTATGTAATTAAGGAAATTTGATCTTACGAAGTGCTAAGACGGGAGGGGTCTTTGATGTGTTCCCTTTGTGGATGAAATGGTTATTTATCTATTTAGTTATTTTAAGTGTGTGTGTGTGTGTGTGTGTGTGTGTGTGTGTGTGTGTGTGTGTGTGTGTGTGTGTGTGTGTGTGTGTGTGTGTGTGTGTGTGTGTGATTCACCATGGTCTTGGATCACGTGTTGGACTCGTGATCGACAGTTATTAACCTCCCGGAAGAGAGCTCAGAGCTCGTATGACCAGTCTATGGGTAATACTGTGACCTTACACGTACGCACACACCCAACTCACCGCCCACGAGAGTTGGAGTAACACCCCGCAGCGCAGCAATACTGAAATTATTTCAGCTCTGGGTGGGATTTGAACCCGAACCGCCGTAGTGGCAGCCAAGAACTCTAACCACCACGTAACGAGGTAGGTGTGTGTGTGTGTGTGTGTGTGTGTGTGTGTGTGTGTGTGTGTGTGTGTGTGTGTGTGTGTGTGTGTGTGTGTGTGTGTGTGTGTGTGTGTGTGTGTGTGTGTGTGTGTGTGTGCGCGCTATGATAACTGTAACAATATTACTAAACACTACTAAGTTGGCTTCCTCATTAGCTTTTATTCTGACCCAGGGCACTGGACAAGGGAGGGAAGAGGGTAGAGGGGAGTGGAGTATGTAGGGGATGGAATGGGTGGGAGTGGTTTCTATACCTTTTTTTATACTTCACTTGTAAGGGGGGGAAAAAGCCTTTGGTATATGTATATGAATGTGTGGCAGACTCGAAACAAACTGGGCCCATGTTTTGTCAAGACCAATTGTTTGTCCTGAATGTGATAGTCTTTCGCTAGCCATGAACAAATATTTGAAGGACGGCATTAGTAGTAAAGGGTTGTTTACTATTCTACTGATGGAATCTTAGAATCATATGCATGCTAGGCACATATTTGTTATGTAATTACGGAAATTTGATCTTACGAAGTGCTAAGACGGGAGGGGACTTTAATAGGTTTTCTTTGTGGATGAAATGGTTATTTCTTTATATATATATATATATATATATATATATATATTTATATATATACATATATATATACATATATATATCAGACAATCTCCTTGACAGTGGCGCACAGGATTCGAACCCGCTGCGTCTGGACCCAAGACAGGCTTCCATAACACCCGCCTTACATGTCGCTGTTAACTAGCGAATTTCTCATATATATATATATATATATATATATATATATATATATATATATATATATATGTGTGTGTGTATGTGTGTGTGTGTGTGAGTGTGTGTGTGTGTGTGTGTGTGTGTGTGTGTGTGTGTGTGTGTGTGTGTGTGTGTGTGTGTGTGTGTGTGTGAACAAGCGCGTGCTCATATGATAACTGTGGCAATATTACTAAACACTATTCTAAGTTGGCTTCCTCATTAGCCTTTATTCTGGCTACCGCCCAACAACTTTACTCAAAATTGGGGGGGAGGGAGGGTAAGGCCTCTAAGAGTTCTGTCTGTCCTGCTGCGCTAACAAATGAACCAAGGAGCGGCCCAGACTCTACAAAGAAGCCCATTCCCGCTGACGACTTCTTTCTCCAACACATATAGTCTTTCTCCACCAACATTCCTCCTGAAATTACTCTCCTCCATCACTCCCCCACCCCACCTCCACGCGTCTCCTCTCTCTCCTCCCTTCTGTGTCCCTTCTGTATCCTTCAACTCCTTTTCCTAATTCCTTAATCTCTCCGTTTTCCTACCTATATTTCCTATACCCCTTCCCTCCTCCTTGCCTCCTTTGCCTGTCCTCTTTTCTCTTTCTTTTCTTTTAATTTTTCCAATTTTTTCCCCATAAGTGTACATCTATCACTACTCATATTAATTATTTTTCTTCTCCTTGCCTTCATTTTCCTCCTCCTCCTCCTCCTCCTCCTCCTCCTCCTCCTCCTCCTCCTCGTTTTTGTTTTCCTTTTCCTTTCCTCTTCCTCCTCCTCCTCCTTCTCCTCCTTCTCCTCGTCGTCGTTTTTGTCTTCCTCCTTCTCCTCCTCCTCCTACTCTTCCTCCTTATTTTCCTTCTAGACTTTCGCCTTCTTGAACTCCTCCTCCTTCATCTTCCCAAAACTTCATTTCCTTCTCGTCCTCTTCCTCTCCTCTTCCCCGTCTCCCCTCTTCCCTTTCCCTTCCCCATCAATTACTTACAGAACGTTTACCTTCCCGTCCGCCTCCACAACTATTGCATGATGGATTGACAAATCTATTTTCAGACGATGTAAACGTAACCATCCATTGAAATCTTCTTTCCCACTCCCTCCCATTTCACTCCCATACTCCCTCCCTCCCTCCCTCCACTCCCTCCCACTCCCTCCCACTCCCGGCAGATTCCTGATGTTTTGACTCTTCTTTCTTCTCTCTTTCTTCATCCTCCATTTGTCTTCTTCCTCCATTTTCTCATTCTTCTTTCTTCCCTGTTCCTCCTCCTCGTCCTTCTCCCTCTTCTCCTCCTCTTTCTTTCCTTCCACTGTTTCCTTCTTCCATGTCTCCTCCTCCTATTCTTAATTCTTCATCCTTCTCTTCCCCTCCTCCTCCTCCTCCTCCTGCTCCCCTTCTTCCTCTTCCTCCTCTCTTCCATCTTCCTCCTACTCCTAATTCTTCATTCTTCCCTTTCCTTCCTCCTCCTCCTCCCCTCTTCCTCCTCTCTCTTCCATCTTCCTCCTACTCCTAATTCTTCATTCTTCCCTTCCCCTCCTCCTCCTGCTCCCCTTCTTCCTCTTCCTCCTCTTTCTTCCATCTTCCTCCTACTCCTAATTCTTCATTCTTCCCTTTCCTTCCTCCTCCTCCTCCCCTCTTCCTCCTCTCTCTTCCATCTTCCTCCTACTCCTACTTCTTCATTCTTCCCATCCCCTCATCCTCCTGCTCCCCTTCTTCCTCTTCCTCCTCTTTCTTCCATCTTCCTCCTACTCCTAATTCTTCATTCTTCCCTTTCCTTCCTCCTCCTGCTCCCCCTCTTCCTCTTCCTCTTCCTCCTCTCTTCCATCCTCCTCCTTCCTCTCTCTTCTTCTTCCTTCTCCTTCATCACCCCCTCGCCTTCTCTCCCTCCCGCACCTCCTCGCCGCACCCAATCTATCTTGTTTACATTTTTCTTTCCTCTTCCATTTCTTTCTCTTCCTCCTCCTCCTCCTCCTCCTCCTCCTCCTCCTCCTCCTCCTCTCCTCCTCCTCCTCCTCCTCCTCCTCCTCCTCCTCTTCCTCCTCCTCCTCCTCCTCCTCCTCCTCCTCCTCCTCCCTCCTCCGGACTCTGACTGACCGGTAACCGGTACCTACAGAGACAGCACAATAACCGGTACCTGCACATGTATACTACCGGTGTTCGACTACCGGTGATATAATACCAGTATCAGTACAGGTGTGAGTGGTGTTGTGCACAATGTTGTCATTAATAATATACCGGAGACGGTGTAAACACACACACACACACACACACACACACACACACACATCCATTCATGGTTGTCTTACTCTACATGTGAACTATGTTCTAAAGATAAAAAGGGTACATATGTATAGATATTCATAAACATCACTGTAAAGAAAATACGAGGCGAGTAAATTTAATTCTATTATTAACCCTCTTTTCCGAGACTTGGAGGGCAGGCTATGGAGTACACCAGTACTATCACCAACTCCTTTATTAAAACTGGAAGCATCAGATTCTTCTTTCCAGCTTCCGGTATCCATTCAGTGTGCTACTGGGTCTTCATTCCAGGCCTGGACTTGGGCCCTAGAACCGGGACGGGTACCGGGTGCTCTTTGGCGCTATGTTCCAGAGCTGGACTTGGGCCCTGGAAACATCAGATTCTTCTTTCCAGCTACCGGTATCCATTCAGTGCACCACTGGGTCTTCATTCCAGGCCTGGACTTGGGCCCTGGAAGCATCAGATTCTTCTTTCCAGCTACCGGTATCCATTCAGTGCACCACTGGGTTTTCATTCCAGGCCTGGACTTGGGCCCTGGAAGCATCAGATTCTTCTTTCCAGATACCGGTATCCATTCAGTGCACCACTGGGGTTTCACTCCAGGCCTCGACTTGGGCCCTGGAAGCATCAAATTCTTCTTTCCAGATATCGGTATTCATTTAGTGTACCACTGGGTTTTCATTCCAGGCCTGGACTTGGGCCCTGGAAGCATCTGATTCTTCTTTCCAGCTAACATGGGCCCTGGAAGCATCAGATTCTTCTTTCCAGCTACCGGTATCAATTCAGTGTACCAATGGGTCTTCATTCCAGGCCTGGACTTGGGCCCTGGAACCGGTACGGGTACCGGGTGCTCTTTGGCGCTACGTTCCAGGCGGGTGGAGCTCCATTAAAGAGAAAGGCGGATCCCAAACTTGCTCTGTGTAACTTTGGCAACTTTGACGGTTCTCTCACCTCTTCTGCCGAGGAGCTATTTACTCCAGACCTCCTCCCCCCTCTCTCTCTCACCCTCCCTCTCTCTCACCCTCCTCTCACACACACCCCACTCTCCCTCTCCCCCACCTCTCACACGCACTCTCTCTCGCTCCCCACTGTCACTGACACGATTATAGTAATGAAGATGTAGAGATGAAATTCCACGGGCACAGTTCTAATCTCGTATACTGTAACTTGGTGACAATAACTAGGTAGATACACACACACACACACACACACACACACACACACACACACACACACACACACACACACACACACACACGACTCGTGTTCCCGGCCACCACTACGGCGGTCCGAGTTCGAATCCCGCCCAGGGCTGAAATAATTTCAGTATCATTGCGCTGCGAACAGTTTCTATCATGGGCGGAGAGTTGGGTGGGTGTGTGCGTGTAAGGTCACACCATGACCCATAGATCGGTCATATATGAGCTCTGAGCACTTCTGGGAGGGAAACAGCTGTCGATCACGAGTCCAACACGTAATTCAAAGACCATGGTGAATCACACACACATACATTCATTCAGCAATAGCGGCCGACTCCCCTCCTTAGCTTCCTCTTCCTCTTCCTTTCTCTTTACTCTCTTCTCTCTATCCCTTCTCCTTTTCTCTTTCTATACCTCTCTCCTGATAACTTTTTGTTAAATGAATAGAAATACTTTACAACCGGAATCTACATCCTAATTCACTAAACTAAATCGAGGGCTTATTTCATCAAGACAGGTTAACTTAATGGAGTTAATTCAACTTCTATCCGCGGCTACGACGAGGGTGGGGGCGGTTTGGTACTTGGCAACCCCTCAACTGAATCAAATCCCCGGCCATCTTTGGTCTGAATAAAGTCTCCAGTTACCCCGTCAACTGAATGAAATCCCCGGTCATCTTTGGTGTCCATCCTGCAGGATCCTTTTATATCATCCGCGTCCTCATTATTCGCGTACCAGACTCCCCTTCCGCAATTCGTCAGCCGATTCCCAGAGTTCACGACTAAATTCCATCGATTCCGTCCTCTTTTTTTCGCTCTTCTTCTCCCCTCGTTCCGGTTTTATTCTCTTCCGGCATTCGGCCGGCGTCCCGACACACGAGCTGACGGCGCCGGATAATGTCACAGCCGGCAAAGGTAAGGGGATGATGACATTCTTTGGTGAGAAAAAAAAAAAAAAAGGGGGGGGGGCCAGTATGCTAAAACTATCTACTCAAATACGATTCCACGCTGTGTGATTTGAGAGCGAAACCAATACGCCAAAGCGATCTCCTGGTCATCTGTCTCCCCCGAAGAGTCCTCAACCTCTGTCTGTTTCATGTGGACGCCAGGACAATGTATTCAGCTGAGAAAACCACTCAATACAACGCTTAGCATAATTCTTAAGTAACACCTATGTCATAAGTTCACTTAGATCAATCTAGGTGTCACCAAGTGCTTTTATTCAACTGAGGAACACCTCCTGTATTCTTTACTTATTGAATGTTGTCACTATTTTTTGGTGCAGGGAGACAGAAGCTAAACAAAAAAGATTGATTAAAAAAAAGGTGAAAGATCAGTGTTCAACCCGCTTCTCTAATGTTTCTCTCCTTCTTCGCCTTCGCCTTCGCTTCTTCCTCTTCCTCTTCCTCTTCCTCTTCTTCCTCCTCCTCCTCTTCTTCTTCTTCTTCCTCCTCCTCCTCCTCCTCCTCCTCCTCCTCCTCCTCCTCCTCCTCCTCCTCCTCCTCCTCCTCCTCCTCCTCCTCCTCTTCTTCTTCTTCTTCTTCTTCCCCTCTTCTCCCGCCTCCTTCATTCTACCATTTAGTTACTTATTCTTTCTAATCTCAATCTATCTCCTACTTCCACTTCTTA
>NC_134818.1:3445412-3447912 GCF_046742065.1 Oratosquilla oratoria
CGCTATTCCTCTTCTCTCCTCCCTCACTCCCCCTTCTTCACCTTACTTCTCCCTCTTACTCCCATATTTCCTTTCCTCTTTCTCCTCCCTACTCCTTCTTTCCTTTCGACTTCCCATCTCATTAATCTCTCTCTATCAGTTGCCTTCTCTCTCTCTCTCTCTCTCTCTCTCTCTCTCTCTCTCTCTCTCTCTCTCTCTCTCTCTCTCCCCAAACTCACTCACTCTCTCTCTCTGTCTCTCTCCAAACTCACTGACTCTCTCTCTCTCTCTCTCTCTCTCTCTCTCTCTCTCTCTCTCTCTCTCTCTCTCTCTCTCTCTCTCTCTCTCTCTCTCTCTCTCTTTCTCCCTCGCTCTTTCCCTCTCTCTTTCTTATTCGTACTCCTTACCTCCACATCCCCTCTCTCTCCTCTTTCCCCCCTCTTTTTCACCCCTTTTTCTCTCTATCCTTATTCCTTTCTCTCTATCCTTATTCCCCTCATGCATTTTAACCCCATCGCTGTAGGAATCTACGTTAACCCCCGAGACTAAGACAGTTAAACAATACGAGTTAATCTTCAGAGTCAGTCACCATCCTTCCCCTTAACTGGGGTCAAGGGGAACTCAGGTTTCGAACAATATCCCTATGACGTCCCCCTCCCCCTTCCCTAATTCGTATTCCCCCCTTCCCCCTAACTTCCCTGGTAATCCTCACCCCCCTTTCCCCCTCACCCCCAAAGACCATAATCCCCCCACGACCTTCCCCCAGACCTCATCTTCTCCCTAACATTCTCCCCTTCTCAAACTAGCCTCCCTCCACCCTTCACTCTCCCCCTATACAAGTCCCCATATATTACTCTCCCCTCTCTAGTCTCCCTACTCTCTTCTCTCTTACCTATTCTCCTTTCTCCTCTCTTTACTTAACCCTGTCACCTCCTCTCTCTTCCCCTCTTCCATTTCCCCTTCTCCCCTCTCTAGTCTGTATCATTTGCCTTCCTCTCCCTCTCTCTCTCTCTCTCTCTCTCTCTCTCTCTCTCTCTCTCTCTCTCTCTCTCTCTCTCTCTCTCTCGCTCTCTCTCTCTCTCTCTCTCTCTCTCTGTGTGTGTGTGTGTGTGTGTGTGTGTGTGTGTGTGTGTGTGTGTGTGTGTGTGTGTGTGTGTGTGTGTGTGTGTGTGTGTGTGTCTGTCTGTCTGTCTGTCTGTCTGTCTGTCTGTCTGTCTGTCTCTCTCCCTCTCTCCCTATCGCCCCCCACTCTTTTTCTTCTTTTCTACTCTCTTCTCTCCTTTCTACTCTCCCTTCTCCCCTCTTTACTTAACCATGTCCCCTCCCCCTCTCTCTCCCCTCTCCCATTTCCCTTCTCCCCTCTCTAGTCTCCATGCTCACCTTCTCTCCTTTCAACTCTCCCTTCTCCTCTCTTTACTTAACCCTATCCCCTCCCCTCTCTTTCCCCTCTCCCATTTCCCCTTCTCCCCTCTCTCTCTCCTCTCCCATTTCCTTTCTCCCCTCTCACTCTCCTCTCCCCAAGTCATAACCTTCTGGATCACTTCTCGAACTTGATCCTTTCATCCCTTCGCTTCCCTTTCCTTTCCTTCCCTTTCCTTTCCTTCCCCTTCCCTTTCCTTTACCTTTGTCTCTTCCTTTTTTCTTTCTTTTCCCTTTCCGTCCCTTCCCTTTCCCTCCGTTCTCTTCCCTTTCCTTTCCCTTCTCTTTTCTTTCCCTTCCCTTTCCCTTCCCTCCCCTTTCCCTTCCCTCCCCTTTCCCTTCCCTTCCCTTTCCCTTCCCTCCCCTTCCCTTCGTTTCCCTTTCCTTCCCTTCCCTTAACTTCCCTTTCCTTTTCCTTCCATTTCGCCCTCCGCAGACTACATTTTCACCACGAATGACACCAAACATTTCCTTCCTTCTTTTCCCTCTAAATTCCATCTCCACCTTCCCCTCTCCTTGGGGATGACCTTCCCCTCTCCAAACCTCTTCCCTAAACAAAGATTACGTTCCCCTTGCAATGTATCTTCCCCTATCCTCTTTTAATAAAATCGCCAGGCGGCAGCATTGCTATCAAGAGGGTAAAGATGAGATCCTTCTCTACTCCCTATCCTCCTCTCCCCTCGTCCACCTCTCCCCTCGTCCACCTCTCCCCTCGTCCACCTCTCCCCTCGTCCACCTCTCCCCTCGTCCACCTCTCCCCTCGTCCACCTCTCCCCTCGTCCACCTCTCCCCTCGTCCACCTCTCCCCTCGTCCACCTCTCCCCTCGTCCACCTCTCCCCTCGTCCACCTCTCCCCTCGTCCACCTCTCCCCTCGTCCACCTCTCCCCTCGTCCACCTCTCCCCTCGTCCACCTCTCCCCTCGTCCACCTCTCCCCTCGTCCACCTCTCCCCTCGTCCACCTCTCCCCTCGTCCACCTCTCCCCTCGTCCACCTCTCCCCTCGTCCACCTCTCCCCTCGTCCACCTCTCCCCTCGTCCACCTCTCCCCTCGTCCACCTCTCCCCTCGTCCACCTCTCCCCTCGTCCACCTCTCCCGTGGTCC
>NC_134818.1:3452912-3470412 GCF_046742065.1 Oratosquilla oratoria
TCCTCTTTGTTTTCTCCTCCTCTCCTCTTCCTAATTTCTCCTCCCCTTCCCCTCCTCTCCCCATCTGCTTCTACCTTCCTCTCTTCCCTCCCTCTCTCTCCCCTCTTTTCATTTCTTTGTCCATTGCTTTCCTCCCCTCTTTTCCCCTCACCACTCTTCCACTCTTCTACCTCTTCAGACTATCCTTCCACCAATTTCCCCTCTCTGCTTCCATCCCTACTCCACCATTCCCCTACTCCACCTTTTCCCCTCCTTCACCACCACTGTTTCATATTCAATTCCCCTCTTCCCTTCAATTCCCCTCTTCTCGTCTCTTCCTTTTCCCCTCCCCTTTCCTTCTTCGTTCTACCTCTCTACCTTCTGAGACCATCATCTTCTATTTCGCTTTTCTCCCTTCCCCTCCTCCCTCCTCTTTCCCCCTTTCACTCCCTCCCTACACTCCCTCCTTCTTCCAGTTTCCCTTCTTTAGCCTCTCTTCCTCTTCCTCCTCCTCCTCCTCCTCCTCCTCTTCCACCTCATTTTCTTCCATTTCCTCCACATCTTTCACCGCTTAATTCCATATCCTCCATCTTTAGCTGGAGGCAGGATTGTAAGTGGTTACGGTCTTCCTCCTCCTCCTCCTCCCCCTCCTCCTCCTTCCTGTCCTCCTACTTTCATCCCACCTCCAATCGCATTCCTCCTCTTCCTCCTCCTCCTCCTCCACCTCCTCCCAGTCCTCCTACTCTCGTCCCACTTCCAATCTCTTTCCTCCTCTTCCTCTTCCTTCTCCTCCTCCCCGTCCTCCTACTCTCATTCCACCTCCAGTCGCTTTCCTCCTCTTCCTCTTCCTCTTCCTCCTCCTCGTTGCCTCCAGGAGCGGAGGAAAGCTTGGCTCCGTCTTAGCAAACTTCACAGTTTTATCCTGGATCGAACTTGAATCTTTATACATGTGACTGTGTATGTGTGTGTGTGTGTGTGTGTGTGTGTGTGTGTGTGTGTGTGTGTGTGTGTGTGTGTGTGTGTGTGTGTGTGTGTGTGTGTGTGTGTGTGTGTGTGTGTGTTTAAATGTGTAAATACGTACACAAAGACAGAGTGATAGACAAAGAGAGAGAGAGAGAGAGAGAGAGAGAGAGAGAGAGAGAGAGAGAGAGAGAAGAGGGAGGTAAGAGAGACAAGGAAGAGAAAGGGAGTGAGAATGAGGGAGAGAGAGAGAGAGAGAACGAGGGAGAGAGGCAAGTATGGAGGTAAAATAATAGAAAGAAAAAACGAGAGTCGAGAAAGTGCATCAATGAAATGTTCAAGTAATAATATTTTAGTGTTGAAAGAGAGAGAGAGAGAGAATAGGAAGGAGGAAGAGAGGAGGATGAGGGAGAGAGAGAGAGACATAATAGAAAGGAGGAAAAGAGAGGAGGGAGGGAGGGAGGGAGGGAGGGGGGAAGGGAGGGAGG
The DNA here is from genome assembly GCF_046742065.1 of Oratosquilla oratoria. Taxonomy (NCBI): domain Eukaryota; kingdom Metazoa; phylum Arthropoda; class Malacostraca; order Stomatopoda; family Squillidae; genus Oratosquilla; species Oratosquilla oratoria. The sequence continues at coordinate 3,454,340 of NC_134818.1, forward strand.
GAGGGAGGGGGGAAGGGGAGGGAGGGAGGGAGGGGGGAAGGGGAGGGAGGAGGGAGGGGGGAAGGGGAGGGAGGGAGGGAGGGGGGAAGGGGAGGGAGGGAGGGAGGGGGGAAGGGGAGGGAGGGAGGGAGGGGGGAAGGGGAGGGAGGGAGGGAGGTGGGTAGGGGAGTGAGGGAGGGAGGGGGGAAGGGGAGGGAGGGAGGGGGGAAGGGGAGGGAGGGAGGGGGGAAGGGGAGGGAGGGAGGGAGAGAGAGAGAATAGGAGGGAGTAAGATAGGGAAGGAGAGAGCGATAGAAGGAGGGAGAAGGGATGGAGGGAGGGAGTAAGAGTGGGAGGGAGGGAGGGAGTTAGGGAGAGTGGGAGGGAGGGAGGGAGTTAGGGAGAGTGGGAGGGAGGGAGGGTGGAGGGAGAAAGAGAAGATTACAAGCTGACAGTCAACCACTAAACTTTCGGTGTTAGTGCTGACAGACTTGATGGAGGGAAGAGGAGGGAAGAGGAGGGAGGAAGGGAAAGGGAGGGAGGAAGGGAAAGGGAAGAGGATGGAGGAAGGGAGAGGGAAGGAGGAAGGGAGAGAGGGAGGAAGAGAAAGGGAAGAGGAGAGAGGAAGGGAGAGGTAAGAGGAAGAAGAAAGTGAGAGGGGAGAGGAAGAAGAAAGGGAGAGGGGAGAGGAGGGAGGAAGGGAGAGGGAAGAGCAGGGAGGAAGGGAGAGGGAAGAGCAGGGAGGAAGGGAGAGGGAAGAGCAGGGAGGAAGGGAGAGGGAAGAGCAGGGAGGAAGGGAGAGGGAAGAGCAGGGAGGAAGGGAGAGGGAAGAGCAGGGAGGAAGGGAGAGGGAAGAGCAGGGAGGAAGGGAGAGGGAAGAGCAGGGAGGAAGGGAGAGGGAAGAGCAGGGAGGAAGGGAGAGGGAAGAGCAGGGAGGAAGGGAGAGGGGACAGGAGGGAGGAAGGGAGAGGGAAGAGCAGGGAGGAGGAGAGGAAAAATGAAGGGAGGAAGGAAGTGGGGAGAGGAGGAAGAAGGGAGAGGGAATGCACCATGTAGACAGTTACACTAAAGTTTCGCTGTCCATGCTGGGAAGACCTCTGATGGAGGATGCTGCAGCAGTGGTGGTGGTGGTGGTGGTGGTGGTGGTGGTGGTGGTGGTGGTGGTGGTGGTGGTGGTGGTGGTGGTGGTGGTGGTGGTGGTGGTGGTGGTGGTGGTGGTGGTGGTGGTGGTGGTGGTGGTGGTGGTGGTGGTGGTGGTGGTGGTGGTGGTGGTGGTGGTGGTGGTGGTGGTGGTGGTGGTGGTGGTGGTGGTGGTGGTGGTGAAAGTGGTGGTGAAAGTGGTGGTGAAAGTGGTGGTGGTGGTAGTGAAAGTGGTGGTGGTGGTGGTGGTAGTAGTGGTGGTAGTGATAATGGTGGTAGTGGTGGTGGTAGTGGTGGTAGTGGTGGTGGTAGTGGTGGTAGTGGTGGTGGTAGTGGTGGTAGTGGTGGTGGTAGTGGTGGTAGTGGTGGTAGTGGTGGTGGTAGTGGTGGTAGTGGTGGTAGTGGTGGTAGTAGTGGTGGTTGTGGTAGTGGTGGTTGTAGTAGCGGTGGTGGTAGTGGTAGTGGTGGTGGTGGTGGTTGTGGTGGTGGATCTCTTTACCCTATTTTCTCCCTCATCCTCCCGCAGGGTTTCCGTTGTGTTCTCTTATGTCCATTTCTCCTCTTCTTTATCTCCATTTTCTCCGATGCGGATGATGCCTTCCCCCCACCCCCCCTCCCCCTCCCCCTACCTCCTCCCACGCGCTCTTTCTTCGTATCAACAGATATTGTCGGGTTTTTCTGCCTCTCTCTCTTTTTCTCTCTTTCTCTCTTTTTCTCTCTTTTTCTGTTTTCCTGGCTTCTCTTTGTGATCTTCCTCCTGGGCCTCTCCTAGTTTCCTTTCATCTCCAATAAAAGTTTATCCTTGTCTTTTTTGTTTTTATATATTTTTTTTCCTGTGTTATCCGTTCATTCTTTGTTTTCGTTCTGAATTCTGTTTCACGGTGTCTTTCTGGTTTATGCTTAGTCCCAGTAGGCTGTTTGATACACAGAGATCTAATTCTTTTCTCTCTCTATCTCTCTCGTTCTCGTTGATTCTTCTTTGACTTCTCTTTGGTGTTCTTCTGTTGTTCCTCAGACTCTGTTTTTATTTTTCTTCATTTTTTTTTTTTCAATGTGGGGGTTCACTTTGATATTTCTTTGGTCCCTTCCTGTCTCTTTGTTTGTCCTTTGTATGTAGATTTTCAAATTATCTTTGAATGTTGTCTTACGGCTTAACCGTGTTTGTGTTCTTTATTAGCTTTTTTTTTCTTTTTAATCTTTCTCCTGAAACAGAATTAGTTTTTGGTGCCCTACGTTCCATTTTTTTTTTTTTTTTTTTTTTTTTTTTTTTTTTTTTTTTTTTTTTTTTTTTTTTTTTTTTTTTTTTTTTTTTTTTTTTTTTTTTTTTTTTTTTTTACTTTTATGCAACCATTCCTCTTTCATCTTCCTCTTTTCTCTTCTTTTTCCTTCCTCTCTACCATTATTTTCATTTCAATCTCTCCCTTTGTGCACTATTTTCTCTTATCTCCTGGATTTTCTTCTCACCCTCCTTTTCTATTCTCATTCCTGTCTTCGATTTAATTTTCTCTCTTCTCTTCTTTCCTATTTCTTGTTTAGCTTTGCCAATTTTCCTCTATTCATGTTATGGCTTCCTCCTCCTATTACTCCTCCTCCTCCTCCTCCCCCTCTTCCTCCTCCTCCTCCTCCTCCTCCTCCTCCTCTTCCTCCTCCTCCTCCTCCTCCTCCTCCTCCTCTTCCTCCTCCTCTTCCTCCTCCTCCTCCTCGTCTTCTTCCTCCTGTTCCAGATTCTCCTCTCTTCTTCCTCTTCCTCCTCACCCTCCTTATCCTCCTATTCTTATGCCACCTCTTCCTATTGTTTCTCTCGCTTCCCTTGTCCCTAATAGTCAAACTGCTCCAAACTTCTTCTTCCTCCTCCTCCTACTCCACTTCCTCCTCCTCCTCCTCCTACTCCACTATCTTCTCCTCCTCCTCCTCCTCCTCCTCCTCCTCCTCCTCCTCCTCCTCCTCCTCCTCGTCCTCCTACTCCTCCTCCTCTCTCCTCCTCCTCCTGTTCTTCCTGTTTTTCCTACAGATTTTTCATTTCCTCTCCTTCCTACTCTTCTACCTCTTCCTCCTACTTCTACTCTTCCTCCTCCTGTTCTTGTGCCTGTTCCTCCTTTTTCTACTCCTCCTCTTACTCCTCTTGCTCCTCGTCTTCCACCTCCTCCTCTCTCCTCGCGGCTTTTATTCCCTCATCTTTCCTGCGCCCATGCACCCCTCTGGGGAGCGATTATTGAGGGAAGGGAGCGGGAAATACCAAAAGAAAGAAAAATAAAAAAAGAGGAATAGATAAAATTTAAAAAGAGAAAAAAGAGAAAGAACGCCAGCGAAATTAAGAGAGAAAAAGAGAAAAAGAGAGAGAAGAAAGAGAGAGCGAGAGACAGAGTGAGAGCGATATATATATATATATATATATACACACACACTCACACACACACACACACACACACACACACACACACACACACACACACACACACACACAGAGTAATATTATAAATTAGATATTTTTCTTCCGCCCACCGACCTACTGCCCCTACAATGTGATCAGCCCTTAATTCCAGGTTAAAGAGACTTTACAAAATTGCCTTTCTGCTCTTCTTTTCTTTATTTTCACACATCTAGAAAACCTGATTAAAAAGGTAAAGGAGAGAAGGGAGAGAGAGAGAGAGAGAGAGAGAGAGAGAGAGAGAGAGAGAGAGAGAGAGAGAGAGAGAGAGAGAGAGAGAGAGAGAGAGAATAAAAATGGGAATAAAGAGAAGAGAAATAAAAACTAATCACTTCAGTTCGTAAACTTAATTCGTAATGTTTATTCTGATCAACCCCGGCGATTTCATTCAATCTAAAAATGGCCCTGGGGAGAAGGGAGAAGACGGGGAGTTTTGTGGTGGCGATGGTGGCGATGGTGGCGATGGTGGCGATGGTGGCGATGGTGGCGATGGTGGCGATGGTGGCGATGGTGGCGATGGTGGCGGCGATGGCGATGGCGATGGCGATGGCGATGGTGATGGTGATGGTGATGGTGATGGTGATGGTGATGGTGGTAGTGGTGGTGGTAGTTGTAGTAGTAGTGATAGTGGTGGTAGTGGTGGTGTTAGTTGTAGTAGTGGTGATGGTGGTGGTGGTGGTGGTGGTGGTGGTGGTGGTGGTGGTGGTGGTGGTGGTGGTGGTGGTGGTGGTGGTGGTGGTGGTGGTGGTGATAGTGGACTTGGTGATAGTCGGTGGTGTTAGCCGTGGTGGAAGTAGTTTGCACTGGCCGTCATTTCCTGACTTGGGGATGTAATGGTGGGGAGTCGAGATGGAGTCGGTGGAGAGACTAAACGAAGGTCACAGGGAGGGAGGGAGGAAGAGGTGGAGGAGGTGGAGAGGTGGAGGAAGAGGTGGAGAGATGGAGGAGGAGGTTGAGGAAAGGGTGGACAGGTGGAGGAGGTGGAGGTGGTGGAGGTAGGGGTGGAGAGGTGGAGAGGTGAAGGAGGTGGAGGAGGTGGAGGAAGAGATGGAGAGAGAGGAGGAGGTGGAGGAAAAGGTGGAGAGGTGGAGGAGGAGGTTGAGGGAAGGGTGGAGAGGTGGAGGAGGAGGAAGAGGCGGAGGAAGAGGTGGAGGTAGGGGTGGAGAGGTGGAGGAGGTGAAGGAAGAGGTGGAGGTGGAGGAGGAGGTGGAGAAAGGGATGGAGAGGTGGAGGAGGAAGTGGAGGAAGAGGTGGAGGAGTAGGTGGAGGAGGAGGAGGTGGAGGGAGAAGTGGAGGTGGAGGAGGTGGAGGGGTGGAGGCGGAGGTGGAGGGAGAAGTGGAGGTGGAGGAAGGAGGATGGATGGGTGACGAAGCGCCTCAGCTCATTCGATCCGGACAGGATAAATCCGGACTCAATCCCTCTGGGCTTCCGGAATTCAGGAGGGAAAACCCATAGTGGGTCTGGAAAATCCCTTGAGATTTTTTTTCTCTATTCAAGAGAATTTCTGCAAGAACTAAAATAATAATAATAATAATAATAGAAATAAAGATAATAAAAATAATAAAAATAATAAAAATAAAGATAAAAATAATAATAATATAGTTAATAATAATAAATTTCTGCTTAAAATCTTTAAAAAATATTAGATTTATAACACTTATAGAAATTTTTAAGTATCTTAGCATTATTCAATAACATAGAACTTCCCCCTCCCCCCTCCTCCTCCCCACTCCTAAAAATTTTGGCGTTTTAGTAGTATTTCCTAGATTAACCTAAGAAATTTCAAAGAGATCCGTTTTTGTTTTTTTTTTGTAAATTCGCAAACCTTCTTGGGTGTTCAATATTATAGACAAACATAAATTAATAACATGAAGGCATAGTTAAATAAATTAATCAAATAGAGAAGATACATGGATAAATACATACCGGTACATATACTAAAGGCCTTTTTCCGCTTTACAAGGGAGTTAGCCAAAATTTAAGTCATAAATTCACTCCCACCCAAGATGAATAAATATGATTAATAAATAAAATTAACAAATAAACTAGATAAGTAAATAATACAAAAAATAGATATCAAATAAGTTGATAATACGAAAAGATATTTTGAGGGTCCGGAAATTCAGGGAAAGTTTTGCGGATAATGCAAGTTCTTTAGATGTTCCAGTATTCCAGGAAAACTTACTGGTAAGTCGACAAGATCGTTTCACTGCTTCCTTAGCAAATCCAAATTTTCCTGAAATTCAGATAACTCTTGTAAAAATTTATATATATATATATATATATCATATATATATCATTTAGACAAAATGTTGTAGCACATTTGTAAATAATAATCACGAAAAACCCACAGTCTATTCAAAATGAAACTTAGAAGAAAGTATAACTTCTATATCTCGGCTAATAGCTATAGCCCTCTTCAGGAAAGTACAGATTACAAGAATTTGCAGAGACATAAGTACAAATGAGATGTGAGTAGAAGGGGAACACGCAGAACCGTGACGGATTGTCCTGTTTTAGCTCTGCGTGTTCCCCTTCTACTCACATCTCAATTGTACTTATGTCTCTGCAAATTCTTGTAATCTGGACTTTCCTGAAGAGGGCTATAGCTATTAGCCGAAATATAGAAGTTATACTTTCTTCTAAGTTTCCTTTTATTCCGATTGTGGGTTCTTCGTGAAGATTCTGGTATTCTTGGGGGCTGGGGGTTCAGTCAGAAATCCCATAAAAAATCCTTAAGATTACAAATATCCCGAGAAGGTTTTCCCTACGTTAATCTAGGGATTTTTTCTGGGGGGGGAGGGGAGGTAGTGTCCTGTGGCGAGACCAGAATCTTCGCCCGGATCCAGTTATCGATTCCAGATGTGCTTGCGGTTCCTTCCCAAGCTTCTTCTTTGATCCTCGTGATCGCAGACCAGTGTTCTTCAGCCCTGAAGGCCTCTTCAGGAGGCTCAAAGAACAGCAATCCATAAGAAGGACACATGACAACACAAGTGGAGACCTCTTGGACAAGAATAGGTATCTCCTTTCCAACGCTTTTTGATCTTCAAAATACGTGTGAAATGAATGAGATTCTGGCATATTTAATATACTTCATTACAGCTAACGACATACGATCTTATTTAGGTGGGAAAGAGGACGCTGTTCCTGATTTGAATTGGCTCTATTTCATCAAATCCCACCCCAAAATACACACATATTATATATATATATATATATATATATATATATATATATATATATATACAGATATTGCGCAATAGGCTAAGTCACATGGTCACTTGTTACATCCGCGCTGGGTTCGAGTCCTTAGCTTGACCACGTATCAGTTTCTGTATATATGCTTCCATCGAGCTCCTCGTCAGTCTCTATCGTGATGGCATGGAATTAATGTGAATGAATGTGGTTTAAAAGATGAAAATCTGTTCACTGATATTATATATATATTATATATATATATATATATATTATATATATATATATATTATATACATAATTTAGGTGACGTCAAACGATTGTATTCATCAGAAAGGCTTATACACTTGATAGTTGTATTATGATTGACATCAGAATGTTTCGTTCAGCTGAGAGCTTTAATCCCGACCTGAAAACGGTCGAAAATAATTGAAACCTGTACAAATGAAACAAAACCTTAAATCTATGTATCAACCTCACTCTGCTAAAACCGCCAGAGATTAGCCAGAACAAAACCTCTCAGGCGTATCACCACTCTGAAAGGGGCCACCTTCACACGAAACCACGTCACAAGGGCCCACGTCACACCCGACCGTGACGTCACGTGACAGAATGCATCGTCACGCAGTGTGAACGTCCCATTGATCAACCGAGGGAAGCGACGACGGAGGTCAGCCCGAGAGGAAATAAAGGCGGGAACGAGGGGGAGGAGGGGAACGAGGGGGAAGAGGGGGGAGAGGGGAAGAGGAGAAGAGGGGAAGAGGAGAAGAGGGTGGGGGGACAGGGAGGGAAGGGAAAGGAGAAGGGGGAATGGGGAGAGAAGCGAAATGGGGGAAGGGGAGAGAGGGGGAGGAGGGGGGAGAGGGGAAGAGGGGGAAGAGGAGAAGAGGGGAAGAGGGTGGGGGGACAGGGAGGGAGGGAAGGGAAAGGAGAAGGGGGAATGGGGAGAGAAGCGAAATGGGGGAAATTTTAATAGGAGGAACTAGAGGAGAAAAGAACAGAGGAAGGAGTGGAAATGAAAAACTGTGGTATGAGGAACAAGGATGAAGAAAAAGAAAGGAGAGGAGAAGAACGGAAAGGGAAGGGAAGGGAAAGGGGAAAGGAAGGGAGGGGAAGAGAGAACTGAAGGGGAAAGGGAAGGGGTTGGAAGAGGGAACTGAAGGGGAAAGGGAAGGGGTTGGAAGAGAAAGAAAAGGGATATAAGATGAATGAAGGGAAGGGAAGGGAAGGGAAAGGAGAAGGAAGGGAAGGGGAAGGAAGGGAAGGGAAGGAAAAGGAAGGGGAAGGAAGGGAAGGGGAAGGAAGGGAAGGGGAAGGAAGGGAAGAGAAGGGAAGGTGAAGGGGAAGGAAAGGGAAGGGAAGGGAAGGGAAGGGGAAGGAAGGGGGAAGGGAAGGGAAGGAAAGGGAAGGGGAAGGAAGGAAAAGGAAGGAAAAGGAGGGAAAAGGAAGGAAAAGGAAGGAAAAGGAAGAGAAAGGAAGGGGAGGTAATGTGAAGGAAGGGGGGAGGAAACTAGAAAGAAAAGGATGGATAGGGAGAGAGGGAGAAGAGAAAAGAAGAAAAGAGAAGGGAAAGGAAGGATGGAGAAGGAAAGAGAGGTGTTGATAGTGGACGAACTGTGTTAAGGTTATTGTTGGCGGATCTGATGAAGAATCAGAAGATGCAAGAAAGGGGAAGAAATAAAATGGATAAGAAGAAAGGATGACGAAAGAATAAGGAAGACAGACGTTAAAGAATGAGGAGGAAGACGATGAGGAAGGAAGAGGGAAAGAGGGAGGGAATGACGATGAAGAGAAGAAGGTAGATAGTCGTTAAAGAAGGAAGAAGACGAGGAGGAAGGAGAAGAGGAAAAGAGGGAGGGAGGGACGACGAAAGAAGAAGGAAGACAGGCGTCAAAGAAGGATGAGGAAGACGAAGAGGAAGAAGAGGGAAAGAGGGATGGAGTGACGACGAAAGAAGCAGGAAGACAGGAGTTAAAGGAGGAGGAAGACGAGGAGGAGGAAGACGAGGAGGAGGAAGACGAAGAGGAAGGAGAAGAGAGAAATAGGGAGGGAGTGACGACGAAAGAAGCAGGAAGACAGGCGTTAAAGAAGGAGGATGAAGGCGAGGAGGAAAGAGAAGAGGAAATGAGGGAGGATGGGACGAAGAAGAGAAGAAGAGACCAGGAAGAGAGGAAAATCTGTTGATGCTTCCTCTGGGCAATGGTGTTTTTTCATCTAAATAAAATCCTAACGACGGCCAAAAACAAGAATTTAAGTCGTCAGAAACAATGCAATGGCTCGCCACTTCAAGACAGACAGAAAGTGGGAAACTTGAAGTTTTAAAATAGCTTTGCAATCCCTCACGTGAATAAATAATCCCACTATCGTTTGTTTTAAGAAACGGTTAGACAACTTTATGGATAGGGATGACAAGTGGTAACAGACATGGAACTACCTAGTGTAGGCCTTATGGTCTCTTACAGTCTCCTTCATTCTCATGTTCTTATGTTTTTATACTAGCTCATATAGATATCAATCCACGTCATCAGTCAAATGGAAATGATATAGAGTTTAAAACTATTACAGGAATGGCATGTTCTGCATGGATTATTCACATAGATTATACAACGATTTATTAAAGATATATAATTCATCACCGTTCCATGACGGCAGTTCGTAGGCGACTTTTCCATTTGTCTTCATGATATAACCTTACGTGAAAATAAATTATATTCGATGATTGTTTATCCAAATTTCCTTTGTTTTATCACATCAAGGTATTTTGTAAACGAATGTTTTAATACGTTGGATGCCTTCTTGTACTTTCCTTTCGTCTATCTAACCTTATTTCTTATGATAAATAATATTTATGGTATGGGAAATGTTAGAAGTAAGGGATGAACCACTCATTGTAATCATGATAAATTATTTCTTAATTCATTGTGTAAGTTCATGATTAACTTCAACATTAATCATTACATGAAAGTGATAATTTAATGACGATTGGTATGTTTGGTTGCAGTAAAACATTATCCATTGCACTGAAAAATAATTAATCAATACATACGCATTTACGTACATATACATATACTTACACATATACTGTACACACACACACACATACACACACACACACACACACACACACATTATATATATATACATATATATATATATAAACACATACATATGCATATAATGTACATGTACATATACTTATATATATAAACATATACATACATAAATGCACATATACCAAAAGACCTTTTCCCTCTTATAAGGAGGATGGCCGAGTGAAAGCATAGTACACACCCACCCCACAGCCATCCAAACACTCATTCCTTGTCCCTCTCCATCTGAGCTCTTCACTGATGAAGGACAATCCCTCCCGCCACACTGCTCGGGTCATAGGCAATACATGTAGGTCCGAAAATCCGCGATCGTGGAAAAAACGGATGGAATTCGCGGAATTAAGAGTTCTGAAACAAAATTTAGTAAAAGAAACGGATTCTACATACTCTCAGATTTCTTCCAATTTTATGTCTATTAAAATCGATTATTTTTTTTTTTACGATTTTAGCAGACTGAAATGCTCCCCATTCCTCATGTTTCCAGGGTTTGTTTTGAATGTGCCACCGAGAATGTTAATTTGCTAAACTCTAGAAGGGATCACAAAAAATTACCTACAAATTTTATTCCACTATGATAAGTGCGAATGATTTTTAACCTATTCAACACGAGTCAAATTCTCGTGCACAACATAGGATGCCTGAGGTACGATGATTGATGCATCACAATACTCGCGTTATAAAATATAAAGTCACTGCTGTATTACTCGTTCTCTTTCACTCTGAGTAATAATAAACACAGAAAACGGGAGTCACTCAGCTACCACTACAAAATAAATATCAAGACGCCGATACGGACATCCTAGTATGTCCACTCACGACTCATGACACCGACGAAGGCGTCATAGTAAGGAAGAGGTAATTCAATTTGTTCACAAAACAGCTGGTTTTCTTATGTGATAGGTAATGTAAAATTAGAAATTACTCATAAACAATCTCACAATATTTCCAAAATTCAATTTATTCATAAAACAGCTGATTTTCTTGTGTGATATGGTAGGTAATGTAAATTTAGAGGTTACTGACCTCAAAATATTTCTAAGAAAAAAATATCAATCTTATGATTAACAAGGATCACAGGATGGAAACAGTCACTGATTGCGTTTCTAGTCTGAAAATATAACTGATAAGTTTCTAAAACTAATTTGAAATCTTTATTGTGAACAGAACATTGAATAAGTGTTAAATTTTAAAAAATATACAATTTTGTTGTTTCAATATTTACAAATATTTAAAGTATTAATAAATATGTATTATTCAAAGTTAGAAACATTCACAAGATCCATTCTACCAATAATTATAACACTAATTTTCAGCTATCAAAAACCAAATACCGCAACCAAAAAATAATTATCAATGAAGTAATTAATATTAAGTGTTTTTAGTTTAAGGGGTGCAGTTAGGTATTAGATTAGTGCATAGACTATTTACAGACTTCTATAAAAGCTGTACTATAGACAAAATAACAGGTTAGATTCCATTAGGGACACTTAGTCATAACAGCCTTCTAAAGCTTCCCGCCACTAGATATTTGAAACATAAAATTCTGTTCATTACCATGCAACCAGATCGTTTGCAAAACACAGAAGAAATATAGATGCAAAAAATGGCTTATATTTTGTGATTGAATCAGGTTTTGGTTTTCATGTCCGCTAAAACACACGCACGTATAAGTTGATAATCACATATTTTGAGCCCTGTGAGTTGTTATCAATTAATCAAAACAATGATATGCAAATTTTACTTGGTTATAATTTCATTGCTACTTATCATCAGGTGGCTAAAATATCCAGTTTAATTTTCTTTTAATGTTTTGAAAATATTTATGTCACAGACCATCTGAAACGGAATTTGCTCTTTTTAGCCGGAAAATTGGAGGCATAGTTATCACAAAATAGTATGTTCTAATATAATAATTTCGATAAATCAACTTCGAATATACATAAATTCTATTTTACTTTGTGATACTCTACAAGTGACATTAATAAGCTGTCGAAAGAACGCAAGCAAAGTACATATACTGGCTATGCTTCAAGTCAAGATAGTCTGTCTGTCTATTGTATTATATACGTGGCCAATAGGCTCAAAATCTACATAATGCAAACAAAACATCCAACTCTACACTGCCTCGCTTCGCGTACCAAACTCCATAACCACACGATATAGTCGAAATTGAAGTAATATTTTTTTTTATAAAATCCAAATGAATCTACATGGAATCCTTTTTCATATGCCCATAGCAGTGTTAGTTGCCGCTTTACGTAATTATGTATGGAAATAGGAAATTAAATCGTATTTTCGTTCGTTTGGAAACTCACATTTTGTGACATTGATTCCACTGGTTGGCGGATGTGCACATCAAGTTCGCGATTTAAAAATTCGCGTTCGGAAACTTAAAACCATTGACAAACTTTAGCGAAATTGTTCAGGTAATGGACACAATTTTTTTAATGCTATCTCTCTATTAGGAAGGAATTAACGCTTATTCTTAAATATATATATATATTTCGTTATACAAATCTTATATAAATCCTTGGGAGGGAATTTTTTTTAAGAATACCACCGTAAGAATCTTACAGTGGTATTCTAAAAAAAAATCCTTATATAAATCTTTCCTTATATAAATATTATATAAATCCTTGGAAGGGAAATATCTTTTTAAGAATACCACCGTAAGAATCTTACTGTGGTATTCTAAAAAAAATTCTTGTATAAAATTTTCCTTACATAAATCTTATATAAATCCTTGGAAAGGAAAGATTTTTTTTAAGAATACCACCGTAAAACCTTTTGCACCAAAGGGGGTTTGTTGTATTGTTATGATCAGCACTAGACGATTAACCTTTGTACAATAGGTATAACTTGTATCTACCCAAGGAACACTTGTGTCTGTATATCCTGTCTAACACCAAGCAATTTTAATCAACCGTACCGTATAGTAAATCTTTAAGAACGGATTTATATGTATGTGTAACAAAGAAGGATGAAAACGTATGCATAATAAAAGAATAATAAGGGGGAGTCAGGCGACTGACAGAAATGGAAAAAATCGTGAGAGGAAGAGAAGGATGAGGGCAAGGGAGGGTGAGGGGAGAGGAAGAGGAGGGGAGAGGAAGAGGAGGGGAAAAGAGGGGAAAAAGATGAGATGACCACAGGGATCTGGAGCAACGGTGTTTGGATGGGAGGTTTCCCCTCTCCCACTTTCCTCATTTCCCCTCTCCTCCCCATTCCCTCTTCTCATTCTCCTCCTCTTTCCCTCCCACGCCCCTTCCTCTCACCCCTCTTTTTCTCTCTTCCCCTCTTTCCTTTCTGCTCTTCCTTCCCTTCCCTTCCACTCTCATGCCCTGTCCCTTCTTTTAATCTCTCGTTTTCTCTTTCCTTCTTTCCTTTCTCCTTCCCTTTCCTTTTCTTTCCCTCCAACTCTTTCTTCTTACCCCTCTTTTTCTCTTTCCTTCTTCCCTTTCTCCTCCCCTTTCCTTTCCTTCCCACTCCTTCTTCTAACCCCTCTTTTTCTCTTTCCTTCTTTCCTTTCTCCTCCCCTTTCTTTCCCTTTCCCTCCCACTCCTTCTCACCCCTCTTCTCCTCTCTTTCCACTTCCCTTTCCTTTCCTTCCCACTCCTTCTTCTAACCCCTCTTTTTCTCTCTTTCCCTTCTTCCCTTTCTCCCCTTTCCTTTCCCTCCCACTCTTTCTTCTAATCCCTCTTTTTCTCTCTCTCCATCTTCCCTTTCTCCTCCCCTTTCCTTTCCTTCCCACTCCTTCTTCTAATCCCTCTTTTTCTCTTTCCCTTCTTCCCTTTCTCATTCCCCTTTCCTTTCCCTCCCACTCCTCCTTCTAATCCCTCTTCTCCTCTCTTTTCTCTTCCCTTTGTCCTCCTTCACTTCCCTCCAACACCCATACCCTTCCTCTTCTTCTCACCCTTCTTCTTCTCTCTCTCTTCCTCCTCTTTCCTCCTCCTCCTCCCCAACTTTTAATCACGGATCATACTAGCGTTGCAAAATTTTTCTAATTTGCTGCGTCCTGGCGGATGCCTCGGCAGCGCCCCGCCAATTTGCTCCATCTGGTGTTTAGCAATGGTGATTGTGTGTGTACACACTTACGAGGTTCAGGAGGATAGTGATAACACGGGGCACCCAGGGAGCTGAACTTGCCTTGGCTATCCTAACACGCAGGGTAAGGGTGACATCTTAAGTTGAAACAGGCGTCTTGAAGGCTCGTTTCTTTATTTCGTTTTTGGAAAAGTTACATTTCAATCCCCCCCCTTTTTGTGTGTGTGTGTGTGTGTGTGTGTGTGTGTGTGTGTGTGTGTGTGTGTGTGTGTGTGTGTGTGTGTGTGTGTGTGTGTGTGTGTGTGTGTGTGTGTGTGTGTGTGTGTGTGTGTGTGTGTGTGTGTGTGTGTGTGTGTGTGTGTGTGTGTTCAAAGGATTTTTATCTCACGATCCAAACGCTTTGCTGTGACCGAAATCGCCACCTTTGGGGAAGAGGGGGAAAAGGGGATGGGGAGAGGGGGAAAGGGGAGAGGGGGAAAGGGGAGAGGGGGAAAGGAGGAAAGGGGTGGAAAGGGAGAAGGGGGAGAGGGGGAAGGGGAAGAGAAGGAAAGGGGGGAGAGGGAGAGAAGGGGAAGAGGGGAGAGGGGGAGGGGGAAAAGGGGGAGAGGGGGAGGGGGAAAAGGGGGCGAGGGGGAGGGGGAGAGAAGGGAGGGAGGGGGAGAGAAGGGAGGGAGGGGGAGAGGGGAAAGGGGGAGAGGGGGAGAGGGGGAGAGGGGGAGAGGGGGAGGGGAGAGGGGAAAGGGGGAGAGGGGGGAGGGGGAATAAGGGGAGGGGGAGGGGGAATAAGGGGAGGGGGAGGGGGAATAAGGGGAGGGGGAGGGGGAATAAGGGGAGGGGGAATGGGGAAAATGGGGAGGGGGAGGGGGAAAAGGGGGAGAGGGGACGGGGAAAAGGGGGAGAGGGGGAGGGGGAAAAGGGGGAGAGGGGAGGGGGAAAAGGGGGAGAGGGGGAGGGGGAAAAGGGGGAGGGGAAAAGGGGGAGGGGAAAAGGGGAGGGGGAGGGGAAAAAGGGGGAGAGGGGGAGGGGAAAAAGGGGGAGAGGGGGAGGGGAAAAAGGGGGAGAGGGGGAGGGGAAAAAGGGGGAGAGGGGGAGAGAAAGAGAGGGGGAGAGGGGGGAGAGAGGGAGTAGTCTGGAACAACAGTCTCCCCCGACCGTAACCCCTTGGTTAAAGAAATCTTTTAATGATCGTCACAGGATCGAAGGGCTTCGATGGCTTGTGTGTGTGCGAGAGGCATGATTCGATTAAGTCGTCTGGAGATGTGTAATAATGGAAGGAAATTATTTGCGACCCTCAAATTAGTTTCCAAATGAGGTTCATTCAGCGTCATTCCCTTTGTTTCCATCGCATGAAAAGTACGATTAGGTAGAGTTGTGTCTTACTTTAACACTTAGAATGAAGTAGGATTGGGTTTTATTTAACGATTTATCAGTCATGGGTTCGTCTTAAGTGAAATCAATTTACCTTTTAAGTAGTGTCTTAGTTACTTTAGCACTTACAATTAAGTAGGATTGGGCATAACTTTAACAATTTATCTATCATGGGTTCTTAAGTGAAATAAATTTACCTCTTAAGTAGAGTTGCGTCTTAGTTACTTTAGCACTAAGAATTAAGTAGGATTGGGTTTTATTTACTTTATCAATTTATCTGTCATGGGTTCTTAAGTGAAATAAATTAACCTCTTAAGTAGCGTCTTAGTTACTTTCGCACTTAGAATCAAGTAGGATTGGGCTTTATATAAAGTTTTATCGAATAGAGACCTTGTTATGGACCAATCGGTCTCCTGTTGGCATGCTCCTCCTTTATAAACCGAATGAAATTGTCTAACACTTGCAGGAGTACATCTTCTTCGTTTCTCCTCTTCCTTCTTCCCAATACTCCACCAACGCAATCTTCCACTCCCTCCCCTCTACCCCGACATCAGCTCCACAGAAAATCCCGTTCAAGAGACACAGGAACCACACTTGAGAGCCTGCGTTCAGGTCACCATCCAGCACTTAAAGATTACCAACACATAATGAGCCAAACCACAAAATCAAACTGCTTTGGATGCGATCCCAACACAGGGGACATTCAGTGCCTAATCCTTCGCTGCCCCATATTACTTATCCCAAGACAACAATGTTATACTTCTTTCTTGACTGACCTATGAGTCTGTCAGGTGACCGTTGCCGGTTG
>NC_134818.1:3475412-3485412 GCF_046742065.1 Oratosquilla oratoria
CCCTTTCCTTGGGGATTTCCCTCCCTTCCTCATTTCCGTCTTCTCTTCTCTCTCCCTTCCTCCCTCCCTCTTTTCCTTGGGGATTTCCCTCCCTTCCTCCCTTTCTCATTTTTGTCTTCTCTTCTCTCTCCCTTCCTCCCTCCCTCCCTCCCTTCCTTGGGGATTTCCCTCCCTTCCTCTCTTTCTCTTTTTCATCTTCTCTTCTCTCTCCCTTCTACCACACCTCTCTCCTTCTCCCACTTTCAGTCTCTCTCCCACTTTCTCTCCTTAACCTCACAACACTCCAGAGTCTATTTCTTGAAGAAGACTTCTGTAGACTTCCCGAAATCAGACTTCTGCCTCCAGAGGAATCCTCAGTGGCCTTCTTCGTCTCAAACATATTTTGGACTTATAAAGGATTACATTAGAGGAGCATGCGGACAAGAGACCTTTTGGTCCATAACTAGGTCGGATGTGAAAAAAATATAATAATGATAAATAGATAACCGAATAAAAATTATAATATAAATAATAGATAAAATAAATAATGCATAGGTATAGTTAAATAATAAACAGGTAAACAGTAAGTAATAAATTGACAGATAACTAATAATAAATTAAAATCAAGCAAATAATATTAAACAAACAAATAATAACAAATAAACAAATAATATAAGACAAATGTCAGGCATTACAGTATCTTGCTTAGGGGTTTATCTAAACGAATCTTAAAACTTCGAACTGAACTACATTCAACTCCCTCTGCAGGAAGTTTATTCCATTCATTAACTACACGGCTGGCGAGGTCGTTTCTACCCATTTCCAAATTAAATCTATTTTAGGAGATTCCGCACCAACGACTTGTACCTCCTACAAGAGATGAGGAGGTAGAAAGATTACTCGGAAGCTTCAGAACAAAAGGACAACCCATACGGAAATTATAGTTTCCGAGATGTCTTGGAATAACAAAGAATAACTAACTTTTACGACTCTTTCGTAGTTACAAGGAGACCCTTGTTTATCTGACAAGTGCAAAAAGAGGGAAAGCTTATGTCCCACGTAGTCTTTCAATGCCTGTTTTTACATCTAACTGACTGTAGTTGTCTATCGCTGATGTTATATAGTTAACTACGATACAACTTATATTATATATATATATATATATATATACATATATATATATATATTATATATATATACATATATATATATATATATATATATATATATATATATATATATATATATATAACGTGAAAACCACAGATGGAGCAAAAAAGACTGGAGACAGGGAATCTACATATTTCGATTGGAAACTGCAATCCTCTTCAGTAGATACCAGAGGTTTTCACGTGACTGACAAATATATGTGTGTGTATGTGTATGTATTTGTGTGTGTGTGTATGCGCGCATGTGTGTCTGTGCGTATGTGTATGAATGACAGATCACGGAATACATAATGAACAGCCCAGTATACACCCACCACAGAAAACATTAGAGGAGCCACGTCATGGGACTCAAACAATGTCCTCACATATTCTCGAAATCATCACTCGTAATAAGCTTCCGGGCGATTCGACGAAGAGTCTGAGGAAGGTCATAAACAAAGAACCCTCAGAGACGGAAATGAAATCTACTTTCATCACTCGAGACAAAAACCCACAGTAGAGGAGAGACAAAATGTCTACGATACGAGTATATACAGGGCACCAACTCTACTTCTCAGCATCCTTGTCCCAGTCTTCATTGTCTTCTTCGTCTTTCTAGGCTATGAATATTCTACTATTTCTCAGTTTCTTCTTCCTCTTCTTTTTCATTCTCTCCTTCCTCCTGCTTGTCCTCATTATCAGCTTCCTTGTCCTCCTACTCCGCTTCTTACTTCTCCTCCGTTTCCTCCTCTTCCGTCAGCTTCTTTATTGCTTTCTTCTGCCATCTGCAATTTTCTTTTTTTGCTTTATATTTTATCAAATTTTCTAATGGGACTTCACTGCTTGGTGCAAACACTTCCTTTCCTCTTTTCTAATTTTCTCTGTCTTTCTCATTCGGTTTTTCCTATATTTCTCTTTTTTTTCCGTTTCACTATATTTCGTCTCATTCCCATTTTCATTCGACTCTCTCTCTCTCTCTCTCTCTCTCTCTCTCTCTCTCTCTCTCTCTCTCTCTCTCTCTCTCTCTCTCTCTCTCCCTCTGACCCTTTTTTCATCTATTTGTTCAATTTCCTTTATCTCGTTTCCGTTCTCATTCTACTCTTTCTCTTATTCCTCTTTTCTTCACTCTCTACTCTTCCAAATCCTTTGTTCTTTTTTCTTTAAGACAATTTCTCAAATCCATCTCCACTCCTTTATTCTATTTTCTCTTTCTACTCTTCTTCCTCTTCTTGCTCTTCCTCGTTCTCTTACTCCTTCTCCCCAACTTCTCTTTTTCTCTCTCTCTTATGTTCCGTTTTCTTATTAGTTTAGGCTTCTCTTACTTATCTATTCTCAAACGATGACCACCTTCCCTCACCATCTATTTTCTCTCCCTCTATTCTCTTCTCTTTTCTCTTCCAACTTTACCTCCTCCTCCTCCTCCTCCTCCTCCTCCTACTCCTACTCCTACTCCTCCTCCTCCTCCTCCTCCTCCTCCTCCTCCTCCTCCTCCTCCTCCTCCTCCTCCTCCTCCTCCTCCTCCTCCTCCTCCTCCTCCTCCTCCTCCCTAGTTCAATTTTATTTCCCACTTCCCTCTAATTACATTCCTTTTCAGTTTATCTTCTCTTTTTTTTTTTTTTCTCTCTCTTCTCGTCTTCCACATTTCTTCGCCCCTTTTCCCCACTCACGTGTTTTATGCCCCGGAGAAGGCATTGTACAGTTGTTATTGAAAAATCACGCGTTTTAATTCAAAATACTTCGGTCATTATCGTTCTGTATAGAGTGAAATCTGGCAACTTCCCCAAAAAATCAAACGCAGATGCCAGATATTACCATACGTCTAGTTGTTAAATTCAACGTGGTAATTTTTTTTTTTTTTTTTTTTTTTTTTTTAGCACTTGAGAAGCTCGCTGGCTGAGCAGGTTAGGACGTCGTTACTTGCGGCGAAGGCCGAGGGGATGGCGGTTCGAATCCTGCCACCGGCGAAGTTGAACCAATGGTATGGTTCATTAAAATTCCACGCTACAAAGTCTTCTGTAAGGGGCATCGTCCTAGCCTTCCGATGGGAGGAGTTTGTGACATTAAACCATATCACATATCACTTTCTTTGTGTACCAAAACTATTTTTATTCATTTATACCCTTCCATGTCCGAGATTGTTATCAACTTCGATTAATCCCTTTCCCAATTTTTCTTATAAGGAGACCTCGCACTGACGACTAATCCCCTCCTCCTCCTCCTCCTCCTCCTCCTCCTCCTCCTCCTCCTCCTCTCCTCCTCCTCCTCCTCCTCCTCCTCCTCTCCTCCTCCTCCTCCTCCTCCTCCTCCTCCTCCTCCTCCTCCTCCTCCTCCTCCTCCTCCTCCTCCTCCTCCTCCTCCTATTACCCGTTGACAAACAGATTTGCACTGATACAGCACAAAGAACGACATGTGTAGGACACACATACAGTCACATGTACACGCACACACACACACACACACACACACACACACACACACACACACACACACACACACACACACACACACACACACAAAACACACTAAACGAAACAATAGTGTATGCAAAAATACACGAATTTAAGGACAAATTAGACATGGGGAGACACAAAGACGGGACACCACGAGTATAGCTCCCTTTCCCGTAAGATACAGCTAGGTAAATACACACACACACACACACACACACACACACACACACACACACACACACACACACACACACACACACACACACACACACACAACCACACACGCAGGCACACACGTATATAGGCATGGAATATGTATTTATGTATGCATGCTACCAAGAAACACCGGTAACTTGTGTTCAGTCATAGTAACCACTGCATGTATCCATGTATGTATGCATACGTTTTGCTAGCGATGCTTCAATGCTCGAGATTTGTGCTGCACGTTGCAAGATTTCAGTGTAAGGTACTTTGTCTTGGCATGTTAAGCCCAGGATTCTTTGAAGACACCGTATGTGGAATTTAATTATGTGCCGTTCTTAGTTGGTCCAATCTTTTTTTTTTTTGAGCTGTAGAATAGGTTCGAGATGCAGAAGGCTCTGTAAACAATTATCTAAAGCAGCTGCAATGGGCGGGTCACGTCCTTCGCATGCCTGAGAACCGTCTCCCCCGACAGATTCTTTACGGGCAACTACCTGATGCACGTCGCAATGCAGGGGGGGGGGGTCAGAAAACACGGTATAAAGATCAGCTAAACGTCAAATTCTGTAACATCGCGTCTACTGATCTTGAAATCATCGCCTCTGATCGCGTCTCGTGACGTACAAAGTGGTCGCAACGGGTCAGACATCTTGAGTCAGCTCACAAACCCGCGCGGGACGACTGGGGGGAGGGAGGGAAGGAGGGAGGGAGGGAGGGAGAGAGAGAGAGAGAGAGAGAGAGAGAGAGAGAGAGAGAGAGAGAGAGAGAGAGAGAGAGAGAGAGAGAGAGAGAGAGAGAGAGAAATAGAGAGAGAGAGAGAGAGAGAGAGAGAGAGAGAAAGTTCAACAATAGATTTTATTCATCTGATGCAAATCTGACTTTCCTGGAATATGGAAGGATATGTGGTTCAAGAACTGGACTCCGCAGTCACTTCCGTTGACATCAGCGACAAAGACCTCAGCATTACCACCTAACTTCAGTCACACCATTTCACCTCGCCAAAAATTATCTAAGAATTATTTACGATCCCCCTCCCACTCCCTGTATCTAGATAACGCTTTCCTAGAGAGGCGATCCCTAGTTTAGTAACCAGTAATCTAGAAGTTCCATGCAAACTTCACCGTTGATGGCTGGGGAGTATTCCCGCATCTCTTAAGCTTACTAATGTTATAAATACTCATTGTCTTTTCTAAGGGTTTTTGGGATCATCGTTAGACGAATCTCTTCAGTTGAAGGAAGACCCGCATTTTCATTTGACCATTAGGAATCGTGCCCGGGTCTACGGAGGAAAATTCGCAACTCGACATCATACAGTCTCATCTAGAAGTTTCGTAATCCAACCCTTGTTTTCGACCTGGGATGAATTTAATCCACGGTTGCAAAGTAATTAAAAAAATAGCGAGAAGTAATTAGACAAATTTAAAAAAAAAAAAAATTAATGCCTTCATTTGCAAGAAATTTCATGATGCCATTCTGAAATGATAAATCATAAAAATGTCCTTTTATGAACGGACGGGGTTGGTGGGCTAACCGCCCTTACCCCCCCTACCCCTTCGCCCAAAATTTAGTGTCCAGTATCGCTTGTCCCATTCATAACGAAGCCTTACCCTCAGGTGAATGGAATCCCCTATCGTTCGCCAGAATAAAATCTCCAAAGAAAGTCACCAAAGCCTTAACATGAGGTCAGCCTTAACATGAGGTCAACATGAGGTCATGACCCAGAATGTCTGAAATCATCTGACCGGATCAAAATTTCTAGACTGTGACACTCCAGTGAAGAAACTGAATCCCCCACTTCTCTATACCGAGACTCTACTGTAGCACATAGCCGCACTCGCCCTTTCCCCACAGTCCTGTTAGTGCGGAGAGCTATATCTTCCCAGACAGTGTCTGAAGTTATTAGATATCAAAATGGACCATCTCTCGTTCATGGTGCGAATCCCGTCGTTCAGGAGCTTAAGACGAGTATCGACCTCCTTCATGGCCATCAGAAAGTGGTCTAGGAACCAGAAATGTTCCTCCAAGACAAATTAAATCGTCAGGCGCGACCCAAAACAAAACCCTTAAAGAGGACACTGGGTCTTAATGGGCTAATTTTCTTACAGCGGCATATATATATATATATATATATATATATATATATATATATATATATATATATATATATATATATATATATGAGGGGGGGAAGAGGGTAGATGGGAGTTGAATAAGTAGGGGATGGAATGGGTGGGGGTGGTTTCTTTGCCTTTTTTTTTTTTTTTTTTTTGGCTACCTCCCGTCTACGGGGGAAGAAAGCTTTTGGCATATGTACTGTATGTATGTATATATATATATATATATGTATATATATATATGTATGTATATATATATATATATGTATATATATATATATATATATATATATATATATATATATATAAATATATACACACACTAAATTAGGCCATATTTACATGGAAGCTATTTTCAAGTAGTAGCTACATAATATTGGCCAATAATGATTTTGGTCTTAAGAGCAACAGACGATCTTATTCAATTTTTGGGGTCTTCGCAAACTGAGACATTCAAGATACTGTCATCCAAGTCGACTTCACTTACCTCGAAGACTTCTCGACCTTAAAGACTCAGAACATGCAGAAATCTTTTTCATCCATGACTGTGTGAGAGCCACTATACAAAGACGACCACAGTACTTTGGTGTCCAGAATGAACTAAAGAATGTCTTTTGTGAAAGAGACCCGACTCCTGAAGGCTACTTCGCGCGAAGTCGAGTATCATCTTATTTAGAAGTGTTCCTTCGGGGGATTCCCGCTAAGCCGGAGGAATATCCCCTGTGGCGGTCCTCACGGAGCCGGCGAAGTCTACTAAGCCATTGGAAGCGGCCGTTCCCTTGGTCGAAATCACGAAGGAAGCTGCCGTTGTGACCTTGAAGATCTTCTAACGGTCTCACAGAAGAGGTTCCTCAGGAAGGTTATGTCTCACCCGGAGGCTCTTGCGGGGCTCGTTACCCAAAGACTTTTTACGATCTCGTACACCATGAGCACTCCCCCCACCACCACCACCACGACCACCACCACCATCACCACCACCCGGGTCCGTACCTATCTGGGACAGAGGGAGGGAAGAAGGAGAGGTCAGAAGGATAAAAAGGATTTCAACCACCTCAAAGGAATGACCATTTCCCCTTTAGAGGAGTAGCTTTCCCTTCGAAGGACCATTTCTTCGAATGGGGAGACCAACCATCTCTTTCTTGAAGGAAGCGACACATAATACTCGAAGAAAGATTAAGAGGAAAGACTTCAGAGAAAAGACTAAAGCCTCCTCGGGAGGGAAGACTGTATATCTGTTTAAGTGAAGACTACATTCCCTTTGAGCTCCCCTGAAATTAATAAAATTGCGTAACGTTGAACAGGACAAAATCCATAAAGAACCCCATCCATCCCTTTAGTTCAATGAAGATATTAGGGTTTTACATCACTGGTGATACTCTGAGTTACATATGAACGTATGGATTATTGAATATCCCAAAGAAACTTTCTTACACAGAGGGTGGAAGTACGGAACGTGGCTGGCTAAGTCAAACTCCGCTTTCTAGCCTTACATATTCCCCACTCATCTCTAACTTATATGTCGACATATGTGTATGTGTTGTATACGTACATGTGTGTCCGAAAGTGTGTTTGTATGTATACGTGTATGTTGTGTGTATATGTATATGGGTGTATGTGTGTGTATGTATTTGTACATGCATATGTATGTAATCCTGTAAATGTATATGTGGATGCAGAAAAACCACCAAGGAAAATAATATATTGATGACAGAGATGTACCCTGAGGATGTCTGAATAGACGAAAGCGCTCGGTCATCAATTTATTATTTTCCTTGGTGGTTTTTCTGCATATTTAGAATCACGAGTTCATGTGATTGCTCATGCGTGTATATATGTGTATGTGTGTGTATGTATGTGTACATATGCATGTGCACGTGTACGTATGCGAGCTGTATGTTAATCTTTAGTAGAAAACACGAGGGTCACTGAACCCTATTCTGTGAAATAGATGCAGATGGAAAAAGGAGTAAAGTCATTTCAAGTTCAGGACTTTCAAGTGACGGAAGACACACGACAGAGAGAAATGCCCACTGGGTTTCATTTCCCCAGGATTCCAATTAACGACAAAAGCAAACAAATGGAGGAAAACACATAATTGCAAACAAACGGGAATTGCATTCAGACGCTATAAAGCAAGACCACATATCTTTAGACACACATATGCCAATACACACATACACGTTATATATACATATATATATATATACATATACATATATACATATACATATGTATATACACATATATATATACATATATATACATATATATATACATATATATATACACACATATATATACACACATATATACACATTATATATATACACATATATACACACATATATATATACACATTATATATATACACATATATATACACACATTATATATATATATATATATATATATATATATAAATATATATACCGTACATATATATACATACTCGTATAAATATTTAAAAAATATAGGAACAGATTTTTTTTTTTTATCTAAAAATAGTATTAAAATCGACAGTATTCTGACAGCTGATAGTCCTACGGAAATCCTGGATGTATTTCGTATGCTGCACTGCTCGGTCGTGGAGAAGTATATTTGAAAAAAAAATTGGAACAGAGTAGATTTTCTTTTATACCTAAACATTATGTTAGCTATCATCAACTCTCTAAAGACATTTGTAACATTACCTCTCGACTAAATTTCTACCAGGCACTCCCCACTTCCCAACAATTCCATCTATTGGTTTATCCCCTACTCTAGCATTGAGATCTCCCAATAATGCAGTACTGACAATCCTTCCAAAACTCTTCACGCACTCATGTAAATCTGTCCTACTATCAGGCCCATATGCGCTTACAGACACCTACATCTCCCTTCCTAGTTTCATTTTCATCCACACACACACACACACACACACAATATTATATATATATGTGTGTGTGTGTGTGTGTGTGTGTGTGTGTGTGTGTGTGTGTGTGTGTGTGTGTGTGTGTGTGTGTGTGTGTGTGTGTGTGTGTGTGTGTGTTTACTCAGTTGTATGTGCCTAGTTGTATTTTACATGAAGAGGATCTACGCTCGTGGTGTCCCGCTTTTGTATCCTGCAATGTCTAGTTTGCTCTTAAATTCGTGTATGGTTTTTGCACACACTATTGTTTCGTCCAGTTTGTTCCAAGTGTCCACCACTCTATGTGGAGAAGTGTGTGTGTGTGTGTGTGTGTGTGTGTGTGTGTGTGTGTGTGTGTGTGTGTGTGTGTGTGTGTGTGTGTGTGTGTGTGTGTGTGTGTGTGTGTGTGTGTGTGTGTGTGTGTGTGTGTGTGTGTGTGTGTGTGTGTGTGTGTGTGTGTGTGTGTGTGTGTCTATACATCCACTGAGAGGACACGTCTTGTGACAGAGAGGGAGACAAAAAGAAGAAAAGACAGCGACAGATTCGACGCGACCCGTGGAACTGGCGAGGAGCCTGACATCGCCTAACGAAGCGAAAATTCGTGGGGGTGGGGGGAGGGGGGGGCTAGGAGGAGGAAATTAGAGAGGGGAGAACGATAGGAGTGACAGGGGAGAGGGGGTGGAGGAAGAGATAGGGGAGGAGGTGAAGGTGGAGTGGGGGTGAAGGAGAATGAGGAGAGGTAAGGATAGAGGAAGAGAGAGGAATGTAAGAGGAAGTGGCAGAGGAGGAAAGAATAGGAAATTAAGAGGAATGTGAGAGTGAGAGGTTTTTGAAGAGGAGGAAGAGGAGGAGGAGGAGGAGGAAGAGGAGGAGGAGGAGGAGGAGGAGGAGGAGGAGGAGGAGGGGAGGAGGAGGAGGAGGAGGAGGGGAGGAGAAGGAGGAGGGGAGGAGGAGGTGGAGAAGAAGGAGGGAGGCAAGCAAGGAGGAAGAAAAGGAGATAAAGAGGAAAACGAAAAGTGGTCCAAGAAAGGAAATAGGAAAAAGTAGGATGGGCAAAGAAGGATAAGAACATGAAGGAAAATGAAGCTGAAGAAAGAAAAGAAAGAGAATGTTTAGAAGAATATCAAGAAAAAGAAAAAGAAGCGGAAGACGAAGAGGAAAGGAGGAAGACAAGGAAGAAGAAGATTAAGATACAAGTAGAGCAAGAACAAGAAAAAGAAG
>NC_134818.1:3490412-3535412 GCF_046742065.1 Oratosquilla oratoria
GAGAGAGAGAGAGAGAGAGAGAGAGAGAGAGAGAGAGAGAAAGAGAGAGAGAGAGAATTTCAGGGCTGAAAGTTTGTCAGCGGGAAACTTCAGAATGACCCGGCGAGTTCCTGGGGTAAGACCCTTCCGACCGTGGCGCCTAATAGGACTTCAGGAATGTCAACTTTTCGAGGATTGAACGAAGGGGCCTTCGAGGGAAGGCAGAGAGAAGAGAGAAAAGAAAGAAGAGAGAGAGAGAGAGAGAGAGAGAGAGAGAGAGAGAGAGAGAGAGAGAGAGAGAGAGAGAGAGAGAGAGAGAGAGAGAGAGAGAGAGAGAGAGAGAGAGAGAGAGAGAGAGAGAGAGAGAGAGAAGAGATAAAGTGGGTGGGGTCGGAGGATCAGAATCAGATAAAAAAGAACACTGAGAACGGAAGGGATACAGGAAGGAGTATGGGTCAGGGCAGGTGAAGAGGAAGGAGTTACAGTTACGGTTAGGGTTAGGGTTAGGGTTAGGGTTAGGTTAGGGTTAGGTTAGAGTTAGGTAGGGTAAGGGTAAGGGTTAGGGTTAGTTTAGGGTTAGGTTAGGGTAAGGGTTAGGGTTAGGGTTAGTTTAGGGTTAGAATAGGGCAAGGTCAAAGTAAGGTTAGGGTTAAGTTAGAGTTAGGTTAGGGTAAGGGTTAGGGTAAGGATTAGGTTGGGGTTAGGGCAAGGTCAAAGTAAGGTTGTGGTTAGGTTAGGGTTAGGTTAGAGTTAGGTTAGGGTAAGGGTTAGGGTAAGGGTTAGGTTACGGTTAGTTTAGGGTTTGGTTAGGGCAAGATCAAATTAAGGTTAGGGTTAGGTTAGGGTTAGGTTAGGGTTAGGTTAGGGTAAGGTTAGGGTAAGGTTAGGGTTAGGTTGGAGTAAGGTTAGGGTTAGGTTGGAGTAAGGTTAGGGTTAGGTTAGGGTTAGGCTGGAGTAAAGATAGGGTTAGGTTAGAGTAAGGTTAGGGTTAGGTTAGAGTAAGGTTAGGGTTAAGTTAGAGTAAGGTTGGGGTTAGGTTGGAGTAAAGATAGGGTTAGGTTAGAGTAAGGTTAGGGTTAGGTTAGAGTAAGGTTAGGGTTAAGTTAGAGTAAGGTTGGGGTTAGGTTGGAGTAAGGTTAGGGTTAGGCTAGGGTTAGGTTGGCGTAAGGTTAGGGTTAATGTTAGGGTTACACTTGGGGTCAAGGTTAGTTTTACAGATAAAATAAAAAATTGAAATTGAAAAATACATCAAGAGTATAAACAAAGTGCGGTAGACTTAGAAGGTGGGGAAGAGGGAGATGTAGGAGGCAGTTTACACTGAGAAGTGAAGTGCTGGTTTTAGGGAGAGGGGAGAGTGAGGAGGGGAAGAAGGAAAGGGTGGAGTGTGTGGGAAAGAAAGAAAGGCAAGAGCCAGAGGAAAAGGGGGAGTCATAAATGGAAAGGAAAGGAAAGGAGAGGATGAGGACTGAGTTTAGGGAAGGAAAGGGAAGAGTGTGAAGGGAAGAGAGGAAAGGGAGGTATGAAGTGAGAGGGAGAACAAGAAGGGTGGTAAAGGGAATAGGAGAGAGAGAAGGGAATAGGAGAGAGAGAGGGAAAGGAAGAGAGATGGATGGAAGAGGAGGTTGAGAGGGAAAAGAGAATGATGGGTTTGTAAAGAGGGAAGAAGGGGAAGAAGTGAGGAGAGAAACGAAAGGAGAAGGAATAGAGTCAAGAGGAGTAGGAGAAGGAGTGGAGTGAGTGTAAGGAGGTACAAGTTAGAGTTGGAGTAACAGAGGTAGGAGGAAGGACAAGGATAAAAGGAGGAACAGAGGGAAGAAGGAGAGGGAGGGGATAGAGGGAGGGAGGGGGTAGAGGGAGGAAGGGGTGGAGAGAGAAAGGTAGATTAATGAATTAAAATAAGTGGGGTGAAAATGAAGAGAGAAAGAGAGGTAAAATGAGGAAGGAGAAAGTGTAAGGGGAAGGGGAAGGGGAAGGGGAAGGGGAAGGGGAAGGGGAAGGGGAAGGAGAAGTAGAGGAGAAATTGTAGAGGCAGGAGGGAGGTAAAATAGTACACGGAAAATAGAGCGATGGAGGGGGTGAGAGGAAAGGAGAAATAGAAAGAGTGATGAAAAGAGAGGAAAAGAGGAAGGGAAATGGTTAGAGGACATGTGGAGAGGGAAAGAAGGAAAAGGATAGGAAAGAGGAGTTTGAAGGGGAAGACTAAAGGAAGGAAAAGGAGATAAAGTTCGAGGAAGAGGGAAAAGAAGCAGTGAAGAAGTTAGAAACAGAGAATAGGAATGGGAGGGAAGAAAAAGGGGATAAAGGTTGTGAATGGAAGGAAAGTGTGGAGGAAAATTAAAGACAGAGTAGAAACAGAGGAGGATAGGCCTCGCGACCAGAGCTGCCGTGAGGGGGAAGGAGGAAGGAGAGGAAGAGGAGGGTGGAGGAGACAAGAAGAGAAACTGGCCAAAGGATCGGAAATGGCGTGTTGGAGGGAAAGAGCGAGGGGGGAGGAGGAGGACAAGGAGGAGGAGGAGGAGCAGGAGGAGGAGGAAGAGGAGGAAGAGGAGGAGGAGGAGAAGAGGAGGAGGAGGAAGAGGAGGAGGAGGAGGAGGAAGAAGAGGAGGAGGAGGAAGGAGGAGGAGGAGGTGGAGGGCAAGGAAGAAGAGGGAAGAGAGTCTGACGTCACAGCCATCTGTACGGGAGTTCGGGATGATGGTGACGTGGACAGTCACTTACAGTGGTCATGGATGAACGACTCCGAAGTGGAAGGCAGAAGAGCCACTGGTTCTAGTTCGGAGAGACCAGAGGACGTCTTCGAAGTCCAAAGGTCACTTCGCACAAGATCCAATTCCTTTGTAATCCTTGACACGTCTCCCTTCGCGACCTTTCGTGCACAGCAAGAATAATCCAGTGGGAAGCAAAGACGAACAAAGGTCCCAAGAGACGAAGAAAACGGCACGCGAGGACAAACAGACGTTAGAAAACGGAGGAAGGGAGGGAGGAAATGAAGACGCTTTGGAGATGTGGAGAAAGGAAGAGTGAATCAAACCAGCAAGAAATTAGTTAGAGGGAGAGCTAACAGATAAATTAGTTAGCAACCGGAAGGAACAAATGGAAACACAAAGAGAAGATGCGAAGGAGAAAGAGGAAGATATATAGCAACACAAAGAGAACGAGAAAGAACAGGGGACAAAGAAGTACATGCATAAGTGCACAGATACAAACGTATATTACGTTATATTTATAGGCGTACATAAATACTCAAGACACATACACACAATATATATATATATATTATATATATATATATACATATATATATATATACACACGTGTGTGTGTGTGTGTGTGTGTGTGTGTGTGTGTGTGTGTGTGTGTGTGTGTGTGTGTGTGTGTGTGTGTGTGTGTGTGTGTGTGTGTGTGTGTGTTACACTAATCTATTTCCTTTTTCATAGTAAACTAACATTAAATAGAAAGCCCATAACACAAACGGAGAGAAACCAGATATTCTTAAATAGAAATCCTGGACCCAAAACGGGTACCGACTACCAGCACACAGGGTTACAACTCCAGCAGTGGAGGTGATGAAAGCTGATTATCTTAGAAAACTTCTTACCATGGGAGGATGAGGAAAATTGAGTTCACAAAAATTATTTATTTCTTCTTCACGTTTCGACTCCAGTAAGTCATCTTCAGATTGTTAAAATTAGATTGAACGCAGCAAGAGATGTGCTTTACAAAGGATTACACAGGAAGATCATGCCGACAGGAGACCTTTTGGTCCATATCTAGGTCGGTTGCTGAAAAAATTATAATAATAAATAAAATAAAAATAGAATAAATTATAATATAAATAATAATAAATAAAATGAATAAATGCTTAGGTACAGCTAAATAACAAACAACCAGGTAAATAGTAAATAATAACATCTTGACAGATAACTAATATTGAATAAAAAATCTAGCAAATAACAATAAACAAACAAATAATAAACAAACTGAATATGACACAAGAGTCAACAGACTTTTATCCATGTCATTGACTTGACCGTGACGAGAGGTCTACTTGTCGGTTGGATCACATTCACTTTGCAAGGACTGGTGGGTACAGTGTTTGTAGAGCAATTCGTGAATTTCATAGGATTACAGAGGATGCTGAGGGAGGGAGGGAGGGGGGAGTTGTGGATAATACATAAGGCAGGGAGGCTTCAACAGTGTGAGAGACTGGGTTAGTGTATAAATATATATATATATATATATATATATATATATATATATATATATGTATGTGCTAAACACCACAGGGAAAGGAAAGAAAATTTTGGAAACCGAGCGCTTTCATTCTCTTGTTATCCTTGAAGATGTGAAAATATCACGAAAGCGCTCAGTGTTTAGCATAATGTGTGTATTCACGTGTGATTTGTGAAACTTGTGCATATTTCATGTACATATATGTATGTATATTATATATATATATATATATATGTGTGTGTGTGTGTGTGTGTGTGTGTGTGTGTGTGTGTGTGTGTGTGTGTGTGTGTGTGTGTGTGTGTGTGTGTGTGTGTGTGTGTGTGTGTGTGTGTGTGTGTGTGTGTGTGTGTTTATGTGTGTGTGTGTGTGTGTGTGTGTGTGTGTAAACACGTACTGATACCCCAAATAGAGCTTTCCACTTTCTCCAGGCTCTCATCCTCCAAGCGACCACCACTATCACCCCTTGTACATTTCATCACCTTAGTTTTGCCCGCATCTACTTCCAGCTTTCTCGTCTCGCATACCCTCCCAAACTCCGCCACTAATTTTGTAATCAAGATAATAGTTAAGATACATCTGAGATCCCAGGAGGTTGCTGACTTGACACCTTGTGGGTTAAAGTTAGCTCTTATGTGGTTCGTTCCTCCTCTGACTTTCTAGGTTTATTACATTTTACACACACACACATAACATTATATATATATATATATATATATATATATATATATATATATAGATATATATATATATTATATATATATATATAGATATATATATATATTATATATATATATATATATACATACATACATACACATACATATATGCAGAAAAACCACCAAGGAAAATAATAAAATGATGACCGAGCGCTTTTGTCTATCTAGACATTCTTCAGGATATCTAAATAGACGAAAGCGCTCGGTCATTTTATTATTTTCCTTGGTGGGTTTTCTGCATATTTAGAATCACGAGTTCATGTGATTTCTCATGCATATTATATATATAGTATTTATAGGTATGTGCCATGCTGTTTAGTACATCTACGTATGTTGCATGCATTATGAAATGATAAACAGTAATATCTGTAGGAAGAATATCAATTATTTCCCATTTCAACTCATGCTGTGCTTGATAATCACGTAAGTCGATATGGTAATTGAGAAGAAAACATTATATTTTTGTACACCTACCCTTTCATTACGTCGAATATCTGATAATAACAATAATAGAAATATACGTTTTGTAAAGATATACTTGAAACCTGAGACTGGTGGATAACACAATGGAAAAGTTCTTTATTAGATTACAATACATCGCTCTATAAAAATGTGTTAATATTCATTTGCACATGGCAAAATTAGTCTATTTTTATATGTTAATATTCTAATTTACACTAAATCATTGTGTAATGTTTCGTATAAAGATAATTAATCAAACGTAAAAAATACAAACAAATAGGTACGGGCAGTGCAAATACAAAGAAAACGATAAAGTAGTATTTCGTTCTCTCAACAGATGGCGCTGATAAATCTTGCACGGGGTTCAGCGACTGCTTTCCGGCGACATAATCTTGTATTTCACTTGTTCTTTTTGGGGTCATAGGTTTATTTTCGATGTTGTGGCAGCAAGCATGCTTTATGGTAAAAATATTGCTTACCTAATGCACCCTTTTAAGTGCTGGAACATTCTGAAACCAGAGAAACGCGGTTAAGTGCGTAATATTTCTATAAAACTATTTGGTGTCATGTTTTTCCATGGACGAAGTAATGTTTACGTGGTGAGTTTAGAGGCTGAATGACCCGCTGGGAGGCTCATAGCCATTATGGGCAAGTTTTAAATTACACGCACAAATAAACAGACAGACACACATACACAGACACACACATACACAGACACACACACACATAGACACACACACAGACACACACACACAGACACACACACACAGACACACACACAGACACACACACAGACACACACACAGACACACACACACACACACACACACACACACACACACACACACACACACACACACACACACACACACACACACACACACACACACACACACACACACACACACACACACACACACACACACACACACACACACACACAGGAATGAAGGAGACTGCAAGGGACCATAAGGCCCGGATGGTCTCTTGAAGTCTCCTTCATTCTCTCTCTCTCTCTCTCTCTCTCTCTCTCTCTCTCTGTGTTTCTCTCTCTCTCTCTGTTTCTCTCTCTCTCTCTGTTTCTCTCTCTCTCTCTGTTTCTCTCTATCTCTCTGTTTCTCTATCTCTCTGTTTCTCTATCTCTCTGTTTCTCTATCTCTCTCTGTTTCTCTCTCTCTCTCTGTTTCTCTCTCTCTCTGTTTCTCTCTCCCTCTGTTTCTCTCTCTCTCTCTTTCTCTGTTTCTCTCTCTGTTTCTCTCTCTCTCTCTCTGTTTCTCTCTCTCTGTTTCTCTCTCTCTCTTACACACACACACACACACACAGTACATACTCCTACATACACAAGGGCACACACGCACACAATGAGAATGAGAGAGAGAATGAGAGAGAGAGAGAGAGAGAGAGAGAGAGAGAGAGAGAGAGAGAGAGAGAGAGAGAGAGAGAGAGAGAGAGAGAGAGAGAGAGAGAGAGAGAGAGAGGAGAGAGAGAGAGAGAGAGAGAGAGAGAGAGAGAGAGAGAGAGAGAGAGAGAGAGAATGGGGGAAGAAAAGAATAAGAAAGTATCCAATATGTGTGTCTTTTTCATGCAAATGAGCTATAATGCATCTTGTATGTTTTTTTTTTCATTTCTACCAGATTGACTTCTATTGGTTCTCACTGTCCATCTCTCGACAGTACAATGGGTCTCAATTATTGTCAACTCCCGTGATTCATTGAAACTCGTTCGACAATTCATTCTAGCTGCTGCAAGGAGATATACTCGTATATTCACCTGAGAAAAACCTCGAAGGAATAAAATATCATAAGAACAAAAGAACATAAGAATAAAGGAGACTACAAGAGACCATAAGGCCTACACTAGGCAGCTCCATATCCATCACCACCTGTCATCCCCGTCCATAAAGTTGTCTAACCGTTTCTTAAAACAAATGATAGTTTCAGCGCTCACTACATGGTTACTAAGTTTATTCTATTCGTTGACCATCCTATTAGTAAACCAATTCTTGCTTATTTCCTTATTAAATCTAAATTTGTCCAATTTAAATTCATCTCGATTGATGTAACAAACGTTTGTCAATTTATTTCAGCGGAACATAACTCTCTCATTACATTGTATTTACATTTCTTTTATTTTATCAAACGTGTTTCAGTTCCATCGTCTCAGTTTATTTACATCTTGTATCTAATCTCCAAAATAAATATCGTTAATTATAGAGAAAATTACTTAACATTTATTCAGTCCTCTAATCCAAATGCGTTCGTTTGAGTTGTCACGTTTAATAAATGAAATTCAATTTTATCCATTTTGTCTTTTTATTGTTTCATCACTTGGCCCTTCATAGACAATAGAATCTTTCGATATTTTGTCATAACAAAGACACGTTATTATAGTATAAATTCGTTTCTATTGTACAATTTTTTTCTTAGTTATCGAATTCATGGATTCAGTATATACTGTTTAAATTCAATGAAAAAATCAACACCCTCGCGTGACGCATCGATCCAATGCATGTGCGTTCAAGGATACCTCGTTCTGAGCGCATTGCAAAATCCATTATCTCCTCGTCACTCGAACGCACCTCACTGCAGTCAAGATTCAAATTACTATATAATATTTACTTGATAAACCAGTCCCCTTTTTTTCCTACCTTTCTGGTAAATAAAGTAAACATATATATATATTTCGTTCCCCATATGTTTATCATTAAATCGTCGTCAAATGCAATTATAACGACATTTGTCCTTCCCGTCTTGTCTTGGCGTTGTAACTCAGGGCCGAGTGGTTGAGACAGACGAAACAACTTGACAATTATACAACCGATCTACTTCATTTCCAATTTCTAATTTTACTTTTTATATGCAAAT
Source organism: Oratosquilla oratoria (assembly GCF_046742065.1). NCBI lineage: Eukaryota > Metazoa > Arthropoda > Malacostraca > Stomatopoda > Squillidae > Oratosquilla > Oratosquilla oratoria. The sequence goes on from NC_134818.1 coordinate 3,498,667, forward strand.
CGAATTAGATGTGATAAATAAATGCATTTGTGTTTGCATGTGGCTGGTGCTATTGAAAGCGTACGAGCCATGCTAATGATTTGTTTGAATTCAAAATTAAATTTCAGGACTTCATTTGGGCGACCAGATACAACTCAAAAGCAATTTTGATTTCGCTTAATCTGGACTGAGCCTGACGAGATTAATTTCTCTTACGAATCTTGTAAATTTACAAAAAAAAAATGAACAAAAGAACAACTCAATGATGATCATAAAGCAATCAGATAAATATGGAAATAGAAAATAGAGACAAAGTATAATAATGTGCATACATAGCGCGTGTATGCCAGGAAACTGCAGTATAAAACAAGAAGGGTCTAGGCGTCAGATGGGACTATCATCGGGGTCCGAGAAGAAGGAATAGTGACCCAGGTCTGGACAAAGGCAAATGTGGTTACAAGTTGTAAAGGAAGAAATATGGAAAAACCTCTATATAATATGTTCGTGTTCTTGAATAGCGTGATAGCCAACTTCTGTGAGAATTCTGAGAAATGGAGAAAAAGAGAGACCTAGCAGATAACCAATTCTGTTTCACAAAAGAAAGCTGTGCATTAAATCACAGTATATTTCGACCTGAAGATAACCGTTGACAAAGTACCCCAACACAAATAGAAGCTGGAATATTTGGGAGGATTCGAAAGGTACTTTTTTGCAGCGAATGAAGGATTTCCTGAAAGCCAGTCATAACAACAGGTGTGAAAACGAGATATCAGATTGAAGAGAGATAACAATTGGGACTTCGTAGGGCTCAGTTCCGTCTCATGCAATATTCCTAATGTATGTGAACGATATTATGGATCAGATGGTTACGTCAATCTATTCGCAGACGACACCAAGATCATAAAAACATTAAGAAGAGAAGAAGGTCGCAAATTGCTTAACAAAATCTTTACTTGGAACCAAGCTTCTGTACTGAGATGTTTGAAAATGAATAATGGAAATAATTGATATTAAGAAGTGATCGTCACAAAATTCTATAATGGCAAATTAAACAATTTCTGATGTGAAGAAGGAGAGAAACTTGATTCTTGGTTATGGATAAGATAATAAGCTAATGACGAACACAAGAGTAGCATTTCACTATATAGACGAAGATATGATGAACAAAAAAAATCGTGGTAAGGTAATCCCTACACAAAAAGAGATGTAAGAAAAATAGAGATAATACAAGTAGCGACAACTGAAATGTTCCTTTGCTGATCTTAAAGATCGTACGAGGAAAGACGAGACAACTTAGCTCGACCTACATTGGAAAAGAAAAATGAGAGAGAGCTCATATAATTGCAGTCATTAGAACTATGAAAACTGAAGAAAAGATTGGCAAAGAAGATCAATTGGTACGAGACGAAAAATATCTAGAAGATAATAATAAACGTAAAATATAGTATTTGAGGGATATTGAGAAATACGGTCTTCTATAGAGATGCATTAATTTATTAAATGAATTACAAGCAGTCCAAGTGGACAACATAGAGTAATTCAAATTATTGTAAAGTTTAATAATTAGAGAGACACGGGGACATGGGCATTGCTTCCTTCCTGTGTATCACAATTAAGTAAAAGTTTAATGCTTGCTGGTCTTAAGGTTAGAGTTTTGTCCTGCTAACTCAAGACAAGGAGATGGTTTGTGTTTTTTTTTTTTTTTTTTTTTGTGTGTGTGTGTGTGTGTGTGTGTGTGTGTGTGTGTGTGTGTGTGTGTGTGTGTGTGTGTGTGTGTGTGTGTGTGTGTGTGTGTGTGTGTGTGTGTGTGTGTGTGTGAGAGAGAGAGAGATTCACCTTGGTCTTTGGAACACGTGTTGGACTCATGATCAACAGCCATTTCCCTCCCGGAAGAGAGCTCAGAGCTCGTATGCCGATCTGTGGGTAATGCGTGTGTGTGTGTGTGTGTGTGTGTGTGTGTGTGTGTGTGTGTGTGTGTGTGTGTGTGTGTGTGTGTGTGTGTGTGTGTGTGTGTGTGTGTGTGTGTGTGTGTGTGTGTGTGTGTGTGTGTGTGTGTGTGTGTGTGTGTGTGTGTGTGTGTGTGTGAAATCACAGCATTACCCACAGATCGGAGCCTTTATCCTTAAGGATATTAGCTGCCGACCATGGGTCCAACACGTGATCCAGGACCCTGGTGATTCACACACACATGCACACAGGCATTTATACACACACACACACACACACACACACACACACACACACACACACACACACACACAGGATGATCGAGGATGAAAGAAAATCCGAAAATATCTTCATGACCAAAAACGAAAACGAAATCAACTTGTCCCGATTCATGAAAAAGACGAGATTAAAGATCAAAGTCAGAGAACAGCACCGATAAGGATGACTCGATGAGAAGAATATTTCTTTAGTCAATTTTCAAAACATTTCCACAAATTAATTTAACATTGGTGATCGAATACGAGCAGATGGGCCGAAGGAGGCACAGGAAATAACATTACATCGAATGGACGACAGGATACACACTGGCTGGCAAAATTGGACAGGAGGATGAGTATGGAGACGGATGGGATATCGGCGCACTGGGTACTGAGTGAAGGCGCGCAGGATCTACACGGACCAATAACGGATGTATTTACGAGCTCATTACAGGGGAGGGAAATTTCCGTATGAATATGAAGATACTGATATTGTACCCATTTCTGAGACTTGTAAAAGGGGAAAAACCAGTCCTATTGATGACGCTGGGAGCAGGAAAATTCTGTCAGGTAGTTTAGATTCACTTTAGGTAGATTAGTGGTTTTTTTTTTTTAAGATTCTAAGAATATTTTGCATGAACCTTGGAAAGACTGTTCATAAGGAATCCCAAATGAGACAGTTTTGGAGAATGTATAAAATGCGAGGAATTCTGGGAAAGTTGTAGTAATGGGTCAGAGATTTCGAGATGTCATATATATATATATATATAATATATATATAATATATATATATATATATATATACATACATGTGTGTGTGTGTGTGTGTGTGTGTGTGTGTGTGTGTGTGTGTGTACACGTATATCAGTGTGCGTATGTGTGGAGAGGTGTATATATACATATATACGTATACATATACATATTCATGTGCATGTACACGTATATGTGCATGTAAATCTATATGTTTATATATCTATGTACATGTACATATGCATGTACATGTACAATCGAGCAAATGTTTTTAATCACCCAGATTTTTTCTTGATACAATATTAAAATTGTTTCTTTGACAACGTTTTTTCTTTATTTATTCAAGAAAATTACCTAAATGTAAACTAGAAAAACACGTAAGAAAATATATCTCCTAATCTACTAAAAATCATGTTGATGTTATGAGAACTGTAGCATGGCTACAAACTTTTGCTCCAAACTGTGTACATGTACATATCCATATGAATATACACAAACATGTATATATACATATACATATACACATACATGTATATATTCTGTACATATACTTTATGTATAGTATACATATACATACATACACAATACACACACACACACACACACACACATATTATATGTATATATATATATATATATACATAAACATCAATTTACAGTTACATGTATATATATACATTTAAATATCCATTTACATTTACATATAAATACACATATACACACATGTAGACATGCATATACATGAACTAATAATGATAAACATGAAGTTTGATTCACACCTGTCAATTTACACTCTCGGATGTCATACATTCCCTATATACATACAGTATATATATGCGAGACTACAAATCACTTGAGATCAAAGAGGCTTTATCAGATTAGCGCAAACGAGTCTAGCCTCGCCGCTCGACTACGTCTATTTCAACTCGACGCCACTCAGTAGCCACGCCTTTCCCGGCCGAGGGGTCAATAACTTTATCGCGACGCATTGAATAAAATCTATTCAATTCTGGCGAAGACAAAATTGTTTTATTTTGGGTGAAGAAGATCCTTGGCCTATTTCTCTCCTCCCCCCTTTTTTTTAGAAGAAGAAGAAGAAGTCGAAGACGAAGAAGACGAAGAAGAAAACGAAAAGACGAAAAAGAAGAGGAAGAAGACGAAGAAGAAGAGGAGAAAGAAGAAGAGAAGAAAGAAGAAGAGGAGAAAGAAGAAGAGGAGAAAGAAGAAGAGGAGAAAGAAGAGGAGAAAGAAGAATAGGAGGAAAAAGAGGAAGAGGAAGAAGAAATAAAGAAAAGAAAAAGAAGAAGAAGAAAGAATATCAAATTGTTTTATTTTGGATGAAGACAGTCTCTAGCCTATTCCTTTTTTTTTTTAAGAAGAAGAAAAAGAATACAGACAGTGGGTTGTTCGTGTTAGTGAGAGTGCCGAGTCAGGCTAATGGCCTTGAGACTCGTTAGGTTCGTCTCGAGGCTTCAGAAATACCATTTTGGCCCTTATTGAACTGTTATAGCTGGATTGGGCGCAGCATTTGACATGGAAATGCGTGTTGATGACGTGACACACATTTACACTCCCTCTTCCTCCTTCCTCCCTTCCACCCGCCCTTCCTTCTTCCCTCCCGCCCTCCCTCTCTCCTTACCGCCCACTTTCTTCCTCCCTCTCTCTCTCTCCTCCTTCTTTCCTACCTTATCTCCCTCGCTCCTTCCACTCGTTCCTGCTGTACACTCCTTACTTTTTCCCTTCCAAACCTCATATTCTCAAAAAAAAAAAAAATGATAATAAAATAAATCAATAAAAATAAATAAAAAATAAATAGTTAAATAAATAAAGTAAATAAATAGATAACGCAATCCACTCCAAGAAGACTTGGGGGTAGTTTTAGTTGAAAACAAAACAATAAATAAATAAATAAACTAGATCAAACAAACAAAATCCTAGCCTACGCTTCTTAAAAATTCCTTCCAATCTACAAATACCCAACACTAGCCATACCATCTCCACCTCTCGACTTTTATTTTCCCAACCCCCTCTCCAACACCTTCCTTTCTCAGAGCTGCCCATCTCCAACACTAATCTCCTCCTCCTCCTCCTCCCCCTCCTCCTCCAAATGAACTCCCTCATCAACTCCCACAGGTCGCCCAACGTTTAATTGAGAGGCAGGAATAGTTGGAGTCACCTCTGGACAAACTTTGGAGGATGAGAGACTGAGTTTGGAGACTCCAGGATTCCCTGGAATCATTAAGAGATGCAAGACTGGAAGAAGACCCCCTGAGCTTGGATTTTTTTTTTTTTTTTTTTTTTTTTTTTTTTTTTTTTTTTTTTTTTTTTTTTTTTTTTTTTTTTTTAGGCATTCAGACTACGATTTTTTTTTTTTTTTTTTTTTTTTTGGAGACGTATCTAGACTACAATTTCTTTAAAGACGTATTCTGACTACATTTTTTATGACTTATTCAGACAAACTTTAGAGGATGAGAGACTGAGTTTGGAGACTCCAAGATTCCCTGGAATCATTAAGAGATGTAAGACCGGACGGAAGAAGACCCGCCTATGCTTGGATTTTTTTTTTTTTCTTTTTTTTTTTTTTTTAAGACATTCAGAGTACGATTTTTTTTTTTTTTTGAGATGTATTGACTACAATTCTTTTTAAAGACGTTTTCTGACTACATTTTTAAGAAGTATTCAGACTATTTTAGACGTATTCAGGCTACATTTTTAAAACGTCTTCAGACTACTTTTTTAAGACTTTTTTAAGAATACCACCGCCGGACAGGTAGTGCGTTACCGAAAACTCTGGGGTGCATTTCCATCAATGCGTAACCGATTTTAAATTCATTACAGCGGTCCGCGTTACTGCGTGCGTGTGTGTGTGTGTGCGTGTATTATATTACATATATATATATATATATATATATATATATATATATATATATGTATATACATAAGACTTATTGACCCACTGTCAGAGAATAAGATGGACAGAAATTCTGTATATTTCGACCACTATCTGTGATCCTCTTCAGCAGATAGTGGTCGAAATATACAGAATTTCTGTCCATCTTATCTTATTCTCCGACAGTGGGTCAATAAGTCTTATTTTACAAATGTGTTACTACATTAACCTTCCTAATTTATATATATACATACATAATATATATATATATATATATATATATATTATATATATATATACATATTATATATATATATATATATATATGTGTGTGTGTGTGTGTGTTTGTGTGTGTGTGTGTGTGTGTGTGTGTGTGTGTGTGTGTGTGTGTGGTGTGTGTATACATATATATATAAAGCTCTAACTAAATTAAAATCAGTAACGCATTGACGGAAACGCACCCCAGATTTTTCGGTAACGCACTTCCTCTCCGGCGGTAACGCGCCCAGCTCTGCATAGCCGTGACCTAAGTTGTCACCTTAACCTCTTGTGCCTGGACAGCTGGTCCCATCATTCTTCGCTAAGAGCCATCGTGGGAAGAGAGGGGGATCAAACGAGGGACTACATAGCCACGAACCGAGATCGAGTCCCAACGCATTAGGTCAGATAAGAGAAGGAATTGCAAGATCCAAGCCGTCTCCTCACTCCAACATGGCTGGATAATGGAAACAGGATTAAACATCACTGGAAGCGTAATTAACTGCAGGATGGCGATGGAGGATGGTGTGGAGAAGGAAAATTGAAGGGAGAGAGGGAGGAGGGGGAGGGAGAGAGGAAGGGAGAGAGGGAGGAAGGGGGAGGAGGGGAGAGGTGGAGGGAGGAAGGGGGAGGGGGGAGAGGTGGAGGATGGAGGGAGAGAAGGAGGGTGAAGGAGGAAGGGGAGGGAGGGAGGGAGGGAGGAAAGAGGGAGAGAGGCAGGAGGGGGGAGAGAGGCAGGAAGGGGGAGAGAGGTAGGAGGGGGAGAGAGACAAGAGGGGGAGAGAGGCAGGAGGGGGAAGAGAGGCAGGAGGGGGAGAGAGGGAGGAGGAGGGGAGAGAGGGGGAGACAGTGGGAGGAGGGGAGAGAGGGGGAGACAGTGGGAGGAGGGGAGAGAGGGGGAGACAGTGGGAGGAGGGGAGAGAGAGGGAGGGGGAGAGAGGGAGGAGGGGTGAGAGAGGAAGGAGAGGGGGAGAGAGGGAGGAGGGGAGAGAGGGAGGAGGGGGAGAAAGAGAGGTAGGGGGAGAAGGGGAGGAGGGGGAGAGAGGGAAGAGCGGAAGAAAGGGAGGGGGAGAGAGGGAAGAGCGGAAGAAAGGGAGGGGGAGAGAGGGAGGAGGGAGAGAGAAAGAGGAGTGGAGAGAGAGGAAGGAGAAAAGAGGGAGGAAGGGGAAAAGAGGGAGGAAGGGAGAGAGAGGGAGGGAGGGGGAGAGAGGAAGGAGGGGGAGAGAGGAAGGAGGGGGAGAGAGGGAGGAAGGGAGAGAGGGAAGAAGGGAGAGAGAGGTAGTAGGGGGAGAGAGGGAGGAAGGGAGAGAGAGGGAGGAGGGGGAGAGAGTAAGGAGGGGGAGAGAGGAAGGAAGGGGAGAGAGGAAGGAGGGGGAGAGAGGAAGGAGGGGGAGAGAGGAAGGAGGGGGAGAGAGGAAGGAGGGGGAAAGAGGAAGGAGGGGGAGAGAGGGAGGAGGGGGAGAGAGGGAGGAGGGGGAGAGAGGGAGGAGGGGGAGAGAGGGAGGAGGGGGAGAGAGGGAGGAGGGGGAGAGAGGGAGGAGGGGGAGAGAGGGAGGAGGGGGAGAGAGGGAGGAGGGGGAGAGAGGGAGGAGGGGGAGAGAGGGAGGAGGGGGAGAAAAGGAGGAGGGGAGAGAGGAAGGAGAGGGAGAGAGGAAGGAGAGGGAGAGAGGCAGGAGAGGGGGAGAGAGGGAGGAGAGGAGAGGTGAAGAGAGAGAGGGAGGAGGAAAGAGAGAAAGACGAGGGGCTTGGGATAAAGAACTATTGCAATGCATAACAGAGAAGACGAATAATGACGGAAGCTAGAAGGAAAGTAAATACAAGTAAGTAGGGGAAGATGTAACCGTTATAATATATTAACGGATAAAGAACAAAGAGAGCGCGAGAGGGGGGACGGAGGAGTGGGAGGGAGAGTGGGAGGGAGAGTGGGGAGGGAGAGTTGGGAGGGAGAGTAGAAGATGCTGTTAAGAGAGAGAAAATGAAAGGGAGCGAGGAGATAAAAGGGGAGAATCACGAACGATTTAATGCATAACAGGCTCAGATGGAAGTTCTGGATGTTGTGTTTTAAAGTCAAGGAGTAGGAGGAGGAGGAGGGTAAGGAAGAGGAGGAGCAGGAGGAGGAATAGGACGAGGGCGAAGAGGGGCAGGACAAAAAGGATGAGGAGGAGCAGGAGGACAAGTAGGAAGGAGGAGGAGGATAAGGAAGAGGAGGAGCAGGAAGAGGAGGAAGAGGAGGAAGAGCAGGAAGAGGAGGAAGAGGAGGAAGAGGAGGAGGACGAAGAGGATGAGGGCGAAGAGGAGGAGGAGGAGGGCGAAGAGGAGGAGGAGGAGGAGGGCGAAGAGGAGGAGGAGGAGGGCGAAGAGGAGGAGGATGAGGGCGAAGAGGAGGAGGACGAGGGCGAAGAGGAGGAGGACGAGGGCGAAGAGGAGGAGGAGGAGGAGGAGGAGGAGGACGAGGGCGAAGAGGAGGAGGACGAGGAACAGGAGGACGATGAGGAGGAGGACGAGGAGCAGGAGGAGGAGGATGGGAAGGAGGAGGACAAGGAGGAAGAGGAATGGCCAAGGTGACGTCATGTCGCTTCGGACGTTGGAAAGTCGTTCTTGGTCTTCGGTGTCGGAAGTCTTCTCACCAGAAGAAGAAGAATGATTTTCGGCTTGAGAGGAAAGGGTGCCTCTTAAGCCATCTTCTCTGAGGACTAACCTCCAGCTGAAGAAAGTCTCCAGATATTACCCTGGGACAAAACGTGGGATATACTCGTATACTCTGAGGTATGTCTCATCCTCAGTGACAAATTGGGTTGAGGATTTTCTTCACTCTAATTCTTTTTTTTTTTTTCGTTTCTTTGCGCAGATGAAAGAACGCTGTAACAATTTTCAATCTGGTCTTTTTTTTTTAGCTAATTTAAATCCTTTGGCATCAGACAGATCAAAATCTATCACGTTCGCAGCCATGTTGAAACGGTTGATCGACTCCTGGTGTTCCGGTGTTCCTGTGTTCCAAAAGTATCTACCGGTAAAATAGTTGGTGCTTACCAAAACAACATACTGTATATACACTATGCGTCCGGTATGAAATAAATTTTTACATTTACGGGTTTACAATTGTATACTTTATACTTATAACACTGGTCAACAATTTTTGAAAAGTTTTGTGCTTCTTAAACGAGATTAGATAATTCCCATGTATTTGCATCCAATGAATCTAAATATCACATCGAATTTTTTTTCTTGGTTATAGGTTTAAAGATACGCGGCATATAATATTATTTTATTATAATGTACAGTATGCGTCATTTTCTTTTAAACTCTAATCCATATCTACTCTATGCCTTTTTACTTAAAGCTTATAGTGGGCCCAAGAATAATCTCTTGCCAGTGTCCAGCAATGGTCTGCATGTTTTGTGTTCCTTTTACCCTAATACCGCTTTTCCAAAAATATCTTCGTGAAACCTTTCACCATGTTCCTCACTAACTGCCCCAAAGTTCGCTGGAAAAAAATATAAATTTGAGTTCAAAAAATGGATTTTATGTGACATGTCACATTCATGTTATTGTAAGCCTTGATGAGGTTTTCCACAATTTTTTCATAGTTTTCAAAGGATTACAAAGGATTACAAAGGCGGAGCATGCCGACAAGAGACCTTTTGGTCCATATCTAGGTCGGATGCGAAAAAAATCCGTGAAATCCTTCACCACTAACTTGAAGGCTTCCCAACCAGCTTTCTCCTCCTCATGAAGGGCTGATTCAGTCACCATCTTTAAGAAGCTCTCGATTCTGAGAATCGATAAAAACGCTTTTATTTTACCGTCGCTCAGTGAGGGGAATTATGATGTTAAATACTTGAATCCCAGACCAGATTTGTCCACAGGTTTTACGAAAAATAAAAATTGTGAGTAGTGCTGGTACAAGAAGAAGAGGAAAAAAAAAAAAAAAAAAAAAAAAAAACGTGGATGATGAGCATTTTTCATCCCAGGCTCTAACGATTGACGAGATGGCCAGTCTCTCCTGATAGAATGGAAATCTCTTGCACGGCTGTCCCATTCACACATAAAGCAGCAGTACTTAATCTATCCGTCCTGCAAGCCCATCACAAGAGTTACAACCTTTAAGTCACCACATAAATTCATCATTATAATACAGAGCATGACAGCAGAAGTATTTATATTATTAGGTTGGAAAATGAAATTAATATTAAATGCCTCACATGCATATCAATAGCTTGCCAAACGAATATTTATCACTCACTCCGTTGGATCTTGAACCTCGTGTAGACTCTGGTTCGCCAGCAGTAATCCTCTCCATACCCTTTGGTCCTGTGCTGCTTCCATCCAGGTTATTTTAGTTATTCCTCTTCTGTCCATCTCCGCATCCACTCCATCCATCCATCTCATTCGAGGTCTCCCTCTGGGTCTTCTTCCAGGCATTGTACCCATCATAACTCGTTTTGGAATTCTATGGTCCTCCATACGCGCCACATGCCAAGCCCATCTCAATTTTATCTATTAAGTTTAAAAAATGTTTGACTTGGAGAATCACCTACCCTTCACCTCAAAATGTAAACTTGCACAACACAGCCACCTTCTGTGACTGCTGGAGCAATATATATATATATATATATATATATATATATATATATATATATATATATATATATATATATATATATATATATATATATATTGTCATGGATTGGCAAAAAGGGGATATGAGGATATTTAGGTATTTGATAATTAAATGGAAATTGGTATCTAATAATCCCCAAACCCCTTTACCAATCGTAACCAGGTTCTTTTAAAGAGGGGTAAGTTTTCTAAATTTATTTATTACAACAACAAGTAAATAAAATAAACAAAAACAAGAACAAACAAACCCCCAATATATTATACACATCTGACTTTGACTATCACTTGTATGAAATATCAATGAACATAAGATTAATATTAAAGATAATTCTAAAGATGAAAAGATTTTACAATATTCAAATTTAGATTAAAATTCACGTGAGATATAGAAGAGAAAACCCGAATAAGAATTGAATTGAACTCAAAACTATACATAAAACTGTTCAAGACAAAGGTAGGAAAAATAATAACACTTTAACGAAGCTCAGAAAAGGAAACTAAAATAGACACATACGGGTAAGAAAAGGATAAGCCAGAAAGACCCAAAATGTGATCTATAGAAAAATGGTAAAACCCCTTAATAAAAATGAAGCGTAAGTGAAAATATTAAAATAAAAAGGGTGGAGAAAAAAAAACAGATGAACAAAAGTCTAATTGACACGTTCAACTCCAAAACCTATCCCAAAAGGTATTCCAAGCACGGGAAATAGGAAACAAAATAGTAGTTTGATCGCCCACAAGAAAACCTAATCTAACTAAACCCAAAAAGGAAAAGGAAAATTCCAACAGGGATTAATAAAAAAGGAATACTGGCAAAAGCCTTCCGACACGCCAGGTCCAGGATTGGTATCTCTAAAAGGGGATCCTACTTCTCACCCACTAAAAATAAAATAACTTACGGTATTACCTAGGTGCCTTGCACACCTTTAGGTATCGGGGAAAAGTCTCCCTCAAGGAGACGAGAGCGGCCGAATCTCGACCAAGTACCGAGGCGAAAGAAAAAGCCTCGAGAAACAAGAGGGTCCTGCTTATAAAGGCGCCATGACCTAAGGTGGTCAGAATGCCAAAAGTACAGAACAGGAATATTTTCCATATTCTATTCGAAAATGGTAAGAAAAACCCATATACAAGAACCTTTTACGGAACCCAAACCAAAACACAAACAAAATGCAAACACAAACATACAAAATAAATCTTAATTCTAACATAAAAGAAAGTATACAATATACAATTGTAATGGCAACACACTGACATAATTATGTGACCCAGTCGGACGGCCGGGCGATCGAGTGTTACCATACGCGGTCAAATTAAGTTTACAAATTATTATTTGAAAATATCAAGACAACGACGCAGCGTATGTCTTGTCAAAAAGGATATAAATTACAAGAGTACAAAAAAAGGAATGCACCAATGACCCGTTACAAATGATTTGGGTTACACCCAGAAAAAAGGAACATTTCAAATTAAAAATAAAAATAAAACATTCAACTGGCAATAAGTGCTGCGACGACGCAGACGGCTATGCTATGGCCCGTCTTGACCCAAAGGAAAGGGATTAGCCAAGACCTGACCTTGTTCTGACCCTGCCTGGGTCAACTTGGACACAGCTGGGCCAGGTGTGTGAGGGGGGGGGGTGACGTGACGTGCATGTGGACTGTGTGCGACCATCCACATCACGAAAGAAATCACGTCACACTTTGTGGTACGTGACAATATATATATACATACATATATATATACATACATATATATATACATATATATACATACATATATATACATATATATATACATATAGATATGTATATATATATATATATACATATATATACATATATAAATACATATATATATATATATATATATATATATATATATATCTTATATATAAGCCAGAATAAAATATTCAAGACGTACACCAGGAAGGGTGCTGAAGAGGTCACATTTTCGCACAGATAAAAGATGCTTTTAATATGTAATGACTCCCTCTCCTGGATTTTAACCCTTTACCTCTAGTCTTCCTTTTATTTTCCTCTTTTGTCGCTTTTTGTTAATTCTTTTCCCTGAAGAGCATGATACATTTTATCAATCTTTTACGAGTTTGAGCTTCTATTATTTCTAGTAAGATTTTTTTTTTTTTATTCTCTTGGTCTGTGTGTGAGGGTGGATATAGGTGTAGGTGTGACTGTGTGGGTATAGATGTAGGTGTGACTGTGTGGGTATAGATGTGGATGTATACAGTGGTGTGGGTGCACGTGTGGATGCCGGCGGGGGTCTGGGAGTGGATTTTGGTGGAGATAGATGAGGCTGGAGTGGATGCGAGTGTGGGTGTAACGCGGATGTGGAAATGAATGCCGAATAATGTGTAGGTGTGATCACTGTGCGGATACGTGGATGGGCGTTGGTGTGTAGGCGAGGAAATGAAGATGAAAGCCATCATGGAGATGGGTGAGGTTGTGTGTATTTGTGCTTGTATATGTGTGTGTGTGTGTGTATGTGTCTGTGCACATGTGTGTGTGTGTGTGTGTGTGTGTGTGTGTGTGTGTGTGTGTGTGTGTGTGTGTGTGTGTGTGATTCACCATGGTCTTGGATCACGCGCTGGACTCATGATCGAGAGCTATTTTCCCCCCGGAAGAGAGCTCATAGCTCATATATGACCGATATATGGGTAATGCTGTGACCTTACACGCACGCACACACCTATATCCCCTCCCACAAGAGTTGGAGTAACGACTCGCAGCGCAGCGATACTGAAATTATTTCAGCCCTGGGCGGGATTCGAACCCGGACCGCTGTAGTGGCGGCTGGGAACTCTACCAACCGCGCTATTGAGTCGTGTGTGTGTGTGTGTGTGTGTGTGTGTGTGTGTGTGTGTGTGTGTGTGTGTGTGTGTGTGTGTGTGTGTGTGTGTGATTCACCATGGTCTTGGATCACGCGCTGAACTCATGATCGAGAGCTATTTTCCCCCCGGCAGAGAGCTCAGAGCTCGTATATGACCGATATATGGGTAATGCTGTGACCTTACACGCACGCACACACCTATCTACCCTCCCACGAGAGTTGGAGTAACGACTCGCAGCGCAGCGATACTGAAATTATTTCAGCCCTGGGCGGGATTCGAACCCGGACCGCTGTAGTGGCGGCTGGGAACTTTACCAATTATATATGTGTGTGTGTGTGTGTGTGTGTGTGTGTGTGTGTGTGTGTGTGTGTGTGTGTGTGTGTGTGTGTGTGTGTGTGTGTGTGTGTGTGTGTGTGTGTATCTACGTGTGTGTATACGAGTGAGTTTATGCAAGATGTATGTGTGTGTGTCTTTATGTACGTGTGTGTATATGTGTGAGTTTATGAGAGTGTGTGTATGTGAGTATGCGCGCGCGTGTGTATATGCGTGTGCTTGCGCGCGTGAGAGTGCGTGAGTATAACTGTACACCCAACCCTGGTCGCGTGACGGGGCATAGTAGGATTTCTGTCATGTGGGCCGGGATGGATGGTTCCCTCGTCGGCGGTGCCAACGCCTCCGAACTTGGCACTTTGGTAAACAGTGCCATTTGGGAGAGGAAGGTCCTTTGTCTTCGTTAGTCGCTCTCCGTGCGCCCCTTTTACCCTCCTCCGGCCGGATTATTAAATTTCTCAAGCTTTCCGGATGCCCACTTCCCCACAATATTCGTTTAACTTTGTTGTACCCGTTAAGCACTTTGTTTAAAAGGAACATTGTAGTTTGTGCGCTCTATGTAAATACATGAGCATGTATAAAAATTATATATATATATATATATATATATTTTTTTTTTTCTGGTAACCACTAAGGAAATAGGAAGAAAACAGTAATTCCCAAGCGCTTTCGTGCAATTCACATCTTCAGGGGAATTACACGAAAGCGCTTGCGAATTACTGTTTTCTTCCGATTTCCTTAGTGGTTACCAGCAAAATTTGTGGAACACGTGTTGTTTTTAGTGATCTTTCTGCATGCATGTATATATATATGTATATATATATATATAAATATATATATTATATTATATATATATATATATATATATATATATATATATATATATATATCAACGAAAGAAGAGAACAGATTCTCGAATGTATGTAGAATTGAATCCGATAACATTGACATTTTTTATGTTTTGTTTCGTTTTTCTAATTTTATTGAAATGGGTTTTCATGAAGCTAAACAACCCCCCTATAAAAAAGGTGAATGTATATACATTTCTTCGACGTTTCGTGTTCAAGGATCCATAATCAGGAATGTCTGAAATGATGGATAGCAGTAGGTTGAAAGATTACATATACATACGTATACCAACGGCTTTTTCCCCCTTACATGGGAGGTAGCCAAAATCAAAGGCATAAATCCATTCCCACCCATTTCTTCCCCAACATACTTCACTCTTTATCACGACCCCTCCTTCCTCCTCCTCTTCTTGGCTCCTCCTGGATGATGGGTCATCCCTGCATCTCTCCCACTGCCTTGGGTTAGAATCAATGCAGCAAGTCACAGTGCATGCACAGCAAGGCCGTTTCACTTAATCGGCGACCCCCCTCTCCGTCCCCTCATACAGGCACAAAAAGAGAAGACGGGGAGAAATCCCTTCAGGCTGCATCAAAATATCACTCACACATAGTCCCTTACCCCCATCCCCCACCTACTCCCTTCCATGCATCACAGCATCATCCATACACAACCGTCTTCCACTCACCCCTATCTTCTGTCTTCTCCCTTCCTCAACAGACATTCCCCACTTTCCCAATGCCCCTTTTACTCCATCCATCCATCTCATCCTCGGTCACCTCCTTATGTTCACTTCGCCCACCCCTGCCTTCCACACCTCTTTTACTAATCTTTTCACTCATTCTTTCCATGTGCCCAAACCATCCCAATACTCGTTTCTCACTCTATCCAGCCTAGTAACCCGTACTATACTTCTCAGGAGGAAGACAGAATCGAAATGGATACTGCGGACATTCAAAACTGACCCATGTTATATTGGAACTATACGATATACCTATCGTTAATATTTGATATACTAAAATATGCAACACTTCCATTATGATTGAAGTGTTTTTTAATGAATTCACGGAATATCAAATGAACGAGTATTTGCGTAGTTCTGGTTCATAATGGGATAGGTCCGCAACTAAATCGCAATCTAAGAGGCGGGCACCCCTCATATCAAACAGCTTCGTGAAGCGTCTACCAGTGTATTCACAAACAAGACTCCACTTGACACAGACGTATTCCCTGCATCATCTCCCCATTTTCGAAAAACAATGAGAGTCCTTCTTGGACTTTGAGCCTTCAGGATCTGCGGTTGGCTGCCAACTTCGTCTCTGGCCTGTCTCAGGGCATTTGTGCCAACTTGGGTTTTAGCAGCGCCCAAGTTCCTCAGACTGTTTAAGCCAATTTGTGGTGGAGAATGCAAATCGGATAAGCTTGCCACAACTACCTCGGTGTGTGTCTAGGGGTGTGTGTGTTTGTGTATGGGTTTACGTATTTACAACACCCTGATTGTACGCTCGCGTGCGCGTGTGTTTGCGTGTGTGTACGCGTGTGTGTGCGCGCGTGTACGCGTCTGTGCGTGTGAGCGCGCGCGCGCCCGTGTGTGTGTGTGTGTGCGCGTGCGTGTGTATGCGCCCTTGAGTGCGTGTGTGTGTGTGTGTGTGTGTGTGTGTGTGTGTGTGTGTGTGTGTGTGTGTGTGTGTGTGTGTGTGTGTGTGTGTGTGTGTAATAACTAATAACAATAATAATCATGATAGGGGAAGCGTTCATGAGGGTGGGGAGTATGTACGCGCGCGCGCGCGCGTGTGTGTGTGTGTGTGTGTGTGTGTGTGTGTGTGTGTGTGTGTGTGTGTGTGTGTGTGTGTGTGTGTGTGTGTGTGTGTGTGTGTGTGTGTGTGTGTGTGTGTGTGTGTGTGAGCGTGCATGTGTGAGCGTGCATGTGCATGCACGCATGTGCCATGTTATACATGAATGACAAGAATCCTCATCACTCCATCTGCCTAAGACCAAAATAATATTAAAAAAAAAATTAAACAGTCCCCGGCAACAGACACGTTAGTGGAGAGAGTTGAAATTGACTAAACGGTGGCCGACTGTTCGAACATCGGATTAACTAATTTCGTGACACTCTTGAATATGCATGCCGCCGTGTCAGACTTGGCAACACTCTAGGTGTCACATGCAACAAAAACGCATTCCAGATATTTTATGCAGGCCTGAAAATGGTTACCACCTTGTCGCAGTCCTACAAGGTGGGATGTGCTATGTAGCCATGGCTGTTCAATGTCTACATGGATGGGGTGGGAAGTTAATGCGAGGGTACTGGGCAGGGGATTGGAGATGGTTAAAGAAAACGGAGAAAAGTGGGAGGTGAGCCAGTTGTTGTTTGCTGTCGACATTGCGCTTGTGGCAGGGTCAGAGGAGGAATTAAGGAAGTTAGTGACAGTTTGGGAAGGTATGCGATAGGAGAAAGTTGAAGGTAAATGTGAAGAGAAGTAAGGCAATGAGATTTATAAAGGGAGATGATGGCCGCAGGTCTCAAAGGGGAGAGGCGTGAGGAAGTGGATAACTTAAGGTATTTGGGGTCACATTTGGGAGGAAAGGGAGGAATGGGAGGAGCGGCGGTCAAAGTGAATTGTAGACTGAGAGAAGCAAGTAAATGCCTTGGGGGACTAACAAGTGTCATTTTTATTTTTATTTTATTACTTTATTACGCCAAGGCGTCAGTCAGTACATGGATATACAAGCACAAAATGTTAATATAATGAATCAGATGGATACACAATCAATAGTAGTACAATGCATATGAGTCAGAGCCTCAATATTGTCATATCGGTAATAGCAACATAACATTGAGTACAATGTGATAGTCTTAGTAATAAATGACAGCAGTGAGGACAATAAGTCCCACAACCAAGCGCAGTACAATCACAAACATTTGACAAACATAGGGCATAATGGTAGTGTGCATAGACAGACCTAAATGACATACATATAACAAGTCTCATGAGAAATAGGAATTTGGGAATATATCTAAAGAAGAAACTATATGAAAGGGTGATTGTGCCGTCGACATTGCATGAGGCAGAGACCTATAATTTAAGAGAGACAGAGAGGAAAAGTTTAAATGTGTTCGAGATGAAATGACTGAGAAGTACTGTATGGTAGGGGTTACAAGATTGGATAGAGTGATAAACGAGATGGTGAGGAGAAGAGTTGGGATGGAAGAGATGGCAGTTAGGTCTGATGAAAGAGTATTGGGATGTTTTGGACACATGGAAAGGACGAGTGGAGAAAGATTAGTAAATGGGGTGTGAAAGGCAGAGGTGGATGGAGTGAATCTGAGGGGACGACCGAGGATGAGATGGATGGATGGGGTGACAGGGGCGTTGTGCAGGAGGGGAATGTCCGTTGAGCAGGGAAGAGAGTGAAGACAGGAAATAGGGTGGGGCGAGTGGAGAATAGCTGTGTATAAATGATACTGTAATACAAGGAAGGCAGGGGTTGTGGGATAGGGAGATAGGGAGTGTTTATGTATGAATGATACTTTGCCGCAGCCTGAAAGGATTTCTCCCCGTCTTCTCTTTTTCTGCATGAGAGGATGGAGAGGGGGGGTGTCGACTAAGTGAAGCGGCCTTGTTGTGGATGTGCTGTGAAAGAGCTTACTTCAGCTAAATAAAATAGTCTAGTGGATGAAAGAATCTATAAGAAACAAAAACACCACTCCCCACTCCCCCTCCTCCTCATGCTCCTCCCCCTTCCCCTCATGCTCCTCCTCCCCCTTCCCCTCATGCTCCTCCTCCCCCTCCTCTTCATATTCCTCCTCCCCCTCCTCCTCATGCTCCTCCTCCCCCTCCTCATGCTCACTCCACTCCTTACGTGAGCGAACCTTTTCATTGGTCCGCGGGATCGGACAGCGATTTCATCAGTCACCGAGCACCAAATCTTCATCATCCCTGATGGCGACTTCCACGAAGTGGAACCAGCTGGGAGAACCAGCTGGGGAGGGCAATAAGAACATAAGAACATAAGAAATAAAGGAGACTGCAAAAGACCATAAGGCCTACACTAGGCAGCTCCGTATCCATCACCACCTGTCATCCCCATCCATAAAGTTGCCTAATCGTTTTTTAAAACAACTGATAGTTTCAGCGCTTACTACATGGTTACTAAGTTTATTCCATCCATCGACCACCCTATTAGTAAACCAATTCTTGCCTATTTCCTTCTATTTCCACCCGGAGGATCAAACTGTGGGGGGCCAAGACTGCAGGAGTATAAAAGTGGGAGTCAGCAAGCCGTGTATGTACTCGTACATGTATTAATTCATATATTCATCTTTGGGTTTATTCGTTGTTTGAAAAATGGTGATGTGTTTATGGTACGTAACATTGAGCTGCCTCTGCATACAACACCTTTTCCCTGTGTACTTGGGTAGCTGGTGCCCGCTGCGGATCGAGCTGAGTAACTTTCCATTTCTATTTAAAATTTAAATAGTTTTATTTTTCATTCATCTTTGTATACGAACTTTATATCGATTGATAATCTTTTCATGACTGGTCTCCATTATGGCAATAGAGTGTAGCATGACGTCTGCGTGATGTCACACACAACACACACACACACACACACACACACACACACACACACACACACACACACACACACACACACACACACACACACACACACACACACACACACACACACACACACACACACACGACGGTTTGTTGACATTGTGATACCGACCTGACCTACAAACTCAGCGGTCCTGAGTTTATGCCACACCCAGGGCTAAACAGCATCACAGTCGTGCAAGTCGTAATGTGTGTGTGTGTGTGTGTGTGTGTGTGTGTGTGTGTGTGTGTGTGTGTGTGTGTGTGTGTGTGTGTGTGTGTGTGTGTGTGTGTGTGTGTGTGTGTGCGTGTGTGTGCGTGTGTGTGTGCGCGTGTGTGTGTGTGTGTGTGCGTGTGTGTGCGCGCGCGCGTGTGTGTGTGTGTGTGTGTGTGTGTGTGTGTGTGTGTGTGTGTGTGTGTGTGTGTGTGTGTGTGTGTGTGTGTGTGTGTGTGTGTGTGTGTGTGTGTGTGTGTGTGTGTGTGTGTGTGTGTGTGTGTGTGTGTGTGTGTGTGTGTTTCGGAATGCCTTTTTGGTCACTTCAAGAACTCATTTCGACATCCCTTGGCAATACTTAATTCCACCTTTAGCATTTCCTCTATGACGTAAGCAGCATTTCCTTACCGGGTTATGACGTCATAGATTTCATTGTTATATTACATGCTACAGGTTCCTTATCATTAAGGAACATCACAATAAGTACGTAGTGCCTTTAAGAGGAATGTAAACTACTTCTACGATATAATCGTATTGTATATACGAGTTAATCGTTGCATATTTACGATATACCCACACTGCCTTTACGAGTAGACGATAGTGTAGTTACGACATACCTACTCCAACATTACAAGCAAATCGTAGTGTATTTACGAGATACCTATTCCAACATTACGAGCAAATCGTAGTATACTTACTAGGCACCATCCCAACCTTTACGAACAAATCGTTGTGTATTTACAAGAGTCTACCAAACATCTTCGCGAATCCTAAACTTCAATCTTCAATAAACCCAAACAAAATGTACGATGAAATTTTAACGTAGTTATGAGATGCTCACCCTGTCTCGTTCGTCACATTTACGAGAAAAATCCAGCTCGTTTGTGTATCATCTACGAGACAAAACAATCTAGTACACAATATTACCTCTAACTTGTGTGCATATGCGCGCGAACATATGTTTTACAACTAGCCCACATAAAGAAGAAAAATTGCACACACAAGGTTTTCAAATGAAATTAAAATCCATTCAGAGTTCCACCCAAACATCGGCTTATAAATTCTCTAAAAATATGGTAACTTGCCAACCGTCAAACTAATAATTGCTTTGGTGGAGGTAACATGTAATACAAACTTACAAATTGTGCATATCTGATTAAAGGATCAAATGGTGACTCGAAGACTTTTCGGAGAGGGCAAAGTTTGCAAACAAGCTAATTTCTTCGCTGACTCACAGCAAAGAATTAGAGGAAACATTGCTCTCACGTACAAGCCATCCCCCTCCTTCCTCCCTTCCACCACCACCTCGTCCTCATACTGCCCAAAACCGGACTGTAATTAAAGTCAGTATTTCGTGATTCACAACTCCCTAGCCAGCGTGTTATGAGGTTCCGAAACGGTTCGAATCCCCGTGATGAAGAGCTTCAATATCGTTTCTGAATCGTTTCAGAATCCACCATGGTGTGATGAGATGTCGGCCGATTTGAAACCCCGACATTTTTTTTTTTTTGGGGGGGGGAGGGGGGCAACATCACGTGACTCTAGGTGACGGCAGGTAATTTAATTCAGTTGTGGACAACACATTCCCTCACAACCACCACGACTTAATGAAATCATCTCTCGTTAACAAAAATAAATTCTTAAGGTCCGTTGCGGTTATTGAGTTGATCTTTATACCTTTCAGTACGGTGGCCTTTGCAAGTGTTAATTACAATAGTCTGACGCTAGCCTGAATAAAATTTCACAAGGACCTCACCTGAGCAAAACTATTAAGCTCAAACATACATGTATAATATATATATATATATATATATATATATATATATATATATATATATATATATATATATATATGTATACACACACCTAAAGTGAATCGCGCCCACTCCTCTCTCTCCCTCTCTCTCTCTCTATGTGTGATGTAACAAGCAGGTTAGAGTAAAGATAAAGCTCAGACATAGAGCCAAGAAATACTGTATGATGTTGACGACATGTGAAAGAACGGATGAAAGTATACACTGGATGCTTCTTGTCCAATTCGTCAAATCTGGATGACTTATCTCAAGTCTGGAGGAGCTCTTTAGGGGGACATTTATGAAGACATCCTCTTCTTGACGAAGCCCCACGACCCAAAGCGTTTGCTGCCAATCGTCTGATGACGTAGAAAAAGAAGAAGAAGGAGGAAGCAAACGCGTTTGGCAAACAAAATCGGCGCCGGGCAAAAGATGCTGTCGTCGACCTTCACCGAAGCAAACACTCTCGACATTTGGGCAAACACAAGATGCAAACAGGACTGGGCTTGCAAGACAGATACTCGGGAGGGAGGTAAACACACAGGTCGGCAGTGGGCACCCACGCACACAAGATGGTCCCTACATGCATACATTTGGTCACATATACATACACCCAAGGTAGAAGGAGTTACATGTACACACACATCTGACTGTATATATGAAACGACGATAACAGCCTTAGAGTCTGTTTGAAATCTCGTCACTGATTGAAACGACTTAAATGAACATACATATAATCTGATGCGACATGTATAATCCATTTATTTTAATTTATATGGAAAACATTCATATTGCATTGCTCTTACTCTCCGTTGATATGTAGGTCAGCTTTGTACGATGCAGCAGCTTCGAAGAAAACGACATGACGTCACCAACGGTTTTGTCTTCCCTGACCTCTGAAAGTCGATATTGAATTTTTTCACTTTTCTATTACGCATTTCAATTCTAAATTTAATATTCCAGGTTTATTTCGTCTAACATATAAACTGAATATTTATGATACCTACGACAACTTTTATGAAATTGAAAAAATTAGATAAATATTTATACTGTGTCAATACTACGAAAAGATGAAATGTACAAAGAAAATTTGATTCCTCTGCTTTTGTTTCTTGCGGTTGCTAATAATGACACTTTTCATTTCTTCGACATATTGTTATTACAGTCATAAAAAAATAAATGACAATACGAAGCACAAAAAAATCACTATCCACAATCTGCTTTCTACAATCATATTTTTATATACATATTCACAAATCAAATAATAACACACACATCCACGGATCGACGGCACAGTGGTACATTTTTCGACTAGTAATTCAGTGATCCGAGTTCAATAACCACCTAGGTCCGAAAAATTTCAACATCGCTGCACTAAGACCCGGTACTCCAACTCTGGTGGGCAAAGAGTTGGGTGTATGTGCGGGTAATGTCACAGAATTACCCTAAGGTCGGGTCATATACGAGTTCTAAGCTCTCATCCATGAGGATAATAGCTGTCGATTACAAGTCCAACACGTGATCCAAGACCGTAGTGAATCACACACACAAGCGCACACACACACACACACACACACACACACACGACTCGGTGGCGTAGTTGGTAGAGGCTCAGACTCTCAGCACGGTGGTACCGGGGGTACTGGGTTCGAATCCTGCCCAGGGCTGAAATTAATTCAGTATCGCTGCGCCTCGAGTCGTTACTCCAACTCTCGTGGGCGGGGAGTTGGGGGTGTGTGTGAGTGTAAGGTCATAGCATTACCCATCGATCGGTCATACGAGCTCTGAGCTCTCTTCCGGGAGGGAAATAACTGTCGATCACGAGTCCAGCACGTGATCCAAAGACCAAGGTGAACTCACACACACACACACACACACACACACACACACACACACACACACACACACACACACACACACACGCACACAGTCGCCCATTTGTCTGCGATTTGTGAATTTCTTTCTCAGAAGGCAATTATTTGAGTCGAAAATAGATCCTGACAGCCCCCAACAGACCAGGAGTCCAATGATGATTTGGCTAAGCCATTTGTCTTGTCAGTGGCAAAATGTCAGTATGTTCAATTTGCAAACTATATATATATATATTCACTCGTGTGTACAGACATGCACACACACACACATATACATACAATACACACACATGCATACAAACACAAACATACACAGCTATGCACACACACACACACACACACACATATTATATATATATATATTATTGTACATATATATATATATAAATATACATACACATGTATACAAACACAAACACACACACACATACACAACCATGCACACACACATGTATACAAACACAAACACAAACACACACACACACACACATACATACATCAACACACAACACACAGTCACACACACACCAACACACACACACACACACACACACACACACACACACACACACACACACACACACACACACACACACACACACACACACGAACGCATACGCACTTTCTGCGCGTTTATTTCACTTGAATTTGAATTTTCAAAATTGGAGAACATTGTCGACATGACGTGGAGAAAACGGTTATGACCCAACTGGCGCCCAGAGGTTCCGTTACGCATTCTTTATTTTTTTTATTTTTCTGCTTTGGAAAAAAGAATACATTGTAACTGTTATGGGAAATTTTCATCATTATTATCTATTCGTTAATTTTCTCGTTCTCTCTCTTTCGCCTTTTTTATCTAATTTTGTTTTTATTATATGTTTCATATACAATGTGCTGGAAACAATATTGGAACAATTCTGAAATTCCTTGCATATTTGTATTAAATTACATATGTGAGCAATTACACGCATGGGCTCATATGCACGCATTTGAAAATATTAATATACAGAGAATTTCACAAAGACATACGCACACGCGCGCGCGCATACACACACACACACACACACACACACACACACACACACACACACACACACACACACTCGATGGCTCAGTGGTAGGGTTCCCGACCGCCACTACGGCGGTTCGGGTTTCGAATCCCGCCCGGGGCTGAAATAATTTCAGTATCGCTGCGCTGCGAGTCGTTACTCCAACCCTCATGGGCGGGGAATTGTGTGTGCGTGTGTGTGTGTGTGTGTGTGTGTGTGTGTGTGTGTGTGTGTGTGTGTGTGTGTGTGTGTGTGTGTGTGTGTGTGTGCGTGCGTGCGTGCGTGGGTGTGTGTGTGCGTGCGTGCGTGTAATGTCACATCATTACCCATAGATCGGTCATTTTATGACCTATGAGCTCCTTCGGGAGGAAAATTGCTGTCGATCACGAGTCAAACACGTGATCCAAGACAATGGTGAATCACACACACAAGTACACATACACACACGCACATGACTAAACTTGCAAGACAGATACACGCATACACACACACACAATATATATATATATATATATATATATATATATATATATATATATATATATATATATATATATATATACATACATGTACATATTCGATGTATTCTAGTTGCTAGGTCAGAATTTAACATTATTGGCAAGATTTGATAAAAGTGACATATTCACATCTCATTTTGTGATACTGACACACTTGACACGTCACGGACAAGAGAACGTATGAACTATCCTTTCCATTATTATATTTATTTATCTATTTATTTACTTTATTTATCTATTTACTTTATTTTTAACGATGTAGTGCATCCTTGACAGTGTAACCAGAATAGACAAGTGATGCTTTATGTTTCGAATGTTTAGTATTTGATTCCATAAAGACGTTCAACTCTTATAAAAAGGAATACAGGAATCTTAACACAAGGGAATTTATAATAAATTCACCCCTTATTGCAAACTGCATGTTTTCAGATTCCAAACACATTTACGCTTTTAGAGGTTGGAAATCTGTTACGATCGATCAAGAGGTCTTTGTATACGGAAACTAGCCCTAGACATTTTTAAAACAGACGATTATATCTTTGGTGACGCAGACGATGTCACGTCACGTCACGTCACTGAGTGCTTTGTCTGGCGAGCGGATAATCAGATGAATCGTAGTGTTGTTTTGAAAATGTGTCCCACTTAAGAGCAAGTGTGGTTGTATGAAGTATTAATGTTTGAGGTTGGTAAGGTCCAATCTACTTCCACTTATTCGTCGCAGTCTCTCTCTCTCTCACACACACACACACACACATACACACACACACACACACACACACACACACACACACACACACACACACACACACACACACACACACACACACACACACACACACACACACACACACACACACACACACACACAAACACAAACACACACACAAACACACACATCACCAACGAACTACCACAGGAAAACATAATATATTTGTTTAATTACCAGGAACGAAAGCTACACAAAGACATATCCTCAAGAAAGAAAAAAGAAGAAGAAAAATCCGACACGCCCCCAATCCCCCGACACTAATAAGATGACAACATCCTACGGCGGTTTGACACGGGAAGTATCGCATATTTATGACACACGGGGGGCGGGGGCGGCGGCGGCGGCGGCGGCGTGCCATCCGACACACGTGTCATAAGTGGCAGGAGGGTGGATCAATATGTATGCATCTTAAAGTTATCCTTGTCTTCATCTCGACTGCCAACAGCTTTGCCTCGTCTCTACAGTCAACTCTACCTCCTCCTCCTCCTCCTCCTCCTCCTCCTCCTCCTCCTCCACCTCTAATTCCTGCTCCATGCTCCTCCTCCTTTCTTCCTCCTGCTCCTCTTCCTCGTCGTCGTCCTCCTCCTCCTCCTCTAATTCTTGCTCCATGTTCCTCCTCCAATCTCTTCTTCCTCCTCCTTCTTCAATTTTTGCTCCATGCTTCTCTTTTTCTTCTTCCTCCTCCTCCTTTAATTTTTTATCCATACTCCTCTTTCTCTTCCTCCTCCTCCTCCTCTTCTTCTTCTTTCTCCTACTCCCTCCCTCCCTCTTCCTCATCCTCTAAATTCTCCCCAACTCTTCTTTTTTCCAAAACCTGTCTCCATCCTTCTCCACCTCTTTATCCTCCAGTTAATACTTTTCCTCCAATTACTGCTTCTCTTTCTCCAGCTCCTAAATCTCCTCCCCGTCCACCTCTTCCTCCTCCTCCTCCTCCTCTTCCTCCTCTACACCTGCTCTCAGTTCCCAGTCTCTCGACTCTGGCTCGCTTCTACAGTCGCCTCTACCACCTGCTCCTCCTCTACCTCAACCTCTATCTCCTCTAAACTCCAACGCCTGTCCTTCCTCTTCATCTGGACCAGGATCTTGATTCCTGGGCTCTCTGTGGCCTTCAGACCCGCTGGGCTCTGCAGTAGCTCTTCCTCCCATCCGTCTGTCGACTTCGGGGGTTTCTGACGACTTCGAGATTCGTCTGACGACTTCGGTGTTCCTGACGACTATGTGGTCTTCGACACGCATAGTTTTCGAACAATTCATTTTTCCCTCTACGTTTGCTCTGCACCTGTATTAGATTTCCTCTACACTTGGTGTTCACTTGCAGTATATCTGCTCTACAACTGAACTAAATTTGCTCTACAATTGTACTACAACTGCTCTACACTGCAATAGATCTACATGTGCAATTGCATGGTATCTTCAAATTCACATCTATATCATATATCTATATGTGCTCTACATTTGCTCTACAATTACACTAGTTCTACTCTACATTTGTTCTACATCTACACAATATTTCTATAAATTTGCTCTAGCTGGTGTTCCTAAAGTGAAGCTGTACTCTCGAAAATACTTTCACCATTTTGTTTTTAACATCATCATGTAAGTTTTACTGAACGAAAGACCAAGGCACAAGCCAGAATAAAACCTGCAAAGAGCGTCACCAAAACTAAATCGCACATACGCGCACACACACACACACACACACACACACACACACACACACACACTATATACATGTATATATTTATGTAGGTATTTGAGCATGTATATATGTAAATATGTATGTA
The DNA here is from genome assembly GCF_046742065.1 of Oratosquilla oratoria. Taxonomy (NCBI): domain Eukaryota; kingdom Metazoa; phylum Arthropoda; class Malacostraca; order Stomatopoda; family Squillidae; genus Oratosquilla; species Oratosquilla oratoria. The sequence goes on from NC_134818.1 coordinate 3,525,994, forward strand.
TATATGTAAATATTGTATGCTTGTAAGTATCTATGTATGTATGCATGCATGTATCTAAGTATACATGTGTGTATGTATGTACGTATGTATGTGCGTATGTATGTACGTATGTACGTATATATGATATGTATGTACGTACGTATGTATATATATAATATGTGTGTATTAATGTATGCATGTATGTACAGTTATATACAATATATTGCTTGAATATTCGCATGTATACAACACTTGGAAATTCACTCCCTGCGATCGTCTTGGCAGGAAGCTGGTTCCATTTGCTGCCGACACAAAGCGTCCCGAGCAGCTGGTTCATTACAGCTGGCAGGCAGGCAGGCAGGTCCTGAACAGCTGGTTCATTACAGCTGGCAGGGAGGCAGGTCCTGAGCAGCTGACTGCAGCTTTGGAGCTGGTCGGGAGGTCTTGTGCAATTGGGTGTCCTCTTCCGACAGCAAGACCCTTTCCTTTACCTCCTCCTTCTCTTCTTCCTACTCTTCTCCCTACTCCCCTTCCTCCTCTTTCTCCTCCTCCTCTTCCTCCTCTCTTCTTCCTCCTCTTCCTCTTCCTCCTACTCCTCTTCCTCCTCCTCCTCTTCCTCCTATTCCTCTTCCTCCTATTCCTCTTCCTCCTACTCCTCTTCCTCCTCCTCTTTCTTCTATTCCTCTTCCTCCTATTCCTCTTCCTCCTATTCCTCTTCCTCCTATTCCTCTTCCTCCTATTCCTCTTCCTCCTATTCCTCTTCCTCCTACTCCTCTTCCTCCTACTCCTCTTCCTCCAACTCCTCTTCCTCCAACTCCTCTTCCTCCTACTCGTCTTCCTCCTACTCGTCTTCCTCCTACTCGTCTTCCTCCTACTCGTCTTCCTCCTACTCGTCTTCCTCCTACTCGTCTTCCTCCTACTCGTCTTCCTCCTACTCGTCTTCCTCCTACTCCTCTTCCTCTCTCCTCCTCCTCCTACTCCTCTTCCTCTTACTCCTCTTCCTCCTACTCCTCTTCCTCCTACTCCTCTTCCTCCTCCTCTTCCTCCTCTTCTTCCTCCTACTCTTCCTCCTCTTCTTTCTCCTACTCTTCCTCCTCTTCTTTCTCCTACTCCTCCTCCTCTTCCTCCTCTTCTTCTTGGTGTTTTTCCTCTCTCCTTCCTTCCTCTCATTCTGTTGAGCGTCCTATTCTTCCCCTATATCTTTTTGTTCCTTTTCTTCTATAAACTCTTCCTCTGACTTAGCCTCCCCTTTTTCACGTTTTCCTTTCTAAATCTTCCTTCTACTTTTATTGATTTTCCTGCTATTCCTTTCCTTTCTCTTACCCCTTCTCCTTCTCCTCCAATTTCTTTTCTGCATCCTCATCCTCCTCTGTCTACTTCCTCATTCTCCCTTCCTTCTTCCTCTCCCCTTCTTCTTCAACAGCTGATCCCCTATTCTCTTCCCATTCTCCACCATATTCCCCCACGACCATTTACAAAAGATTACAAAGGCGGAACATGCCGACAGGAGACCTTTTGGTCCATAACTAGGTCGGATGCGAAAAAAATATAATAATGATAAATAAAAAAAATAGATAAATAAATAAAAATCATAATAATATAAATAATAATAAAATAAATGCATATAGTTGAATAATAAACAAACAGGTAAATAGTAGATAATAATGAACTGACATAAATAATATTAAACGAAAATCAAGCAAATAATGAACAAGCAGACAAATAATAACACGCAAATAAACAAATAATAGTAAATAAAAGGCAGTTCATTACAGCATCTTGATTAAATGTTTATCTAAACGAATCTTTAAGCTTCGGACTGAACTACATTGCACTGCCTCTTTCTCCTTTTCCCTCCCCCAAATTCTCCCTCACACCCTTTATTATCTCCAACATTTGTCACTAGAATCTAAACATCTCCATTAAATTCTCCATCACAATATTCTCCACCATACGCCTAATACAACTTATACCACATCTACTACCACATCCTTAACTTTTCTACCACAGAGATGACCATGATTTCACCAATTATTTTTTCATTGTTTATATCGCAACTTCTCCTACGTTCCTCATACCTCTCACCACACTCTGTATAGGGTAGTGACATCCCCTACGGAGCAGAGTCACGCATCATTATTTCATAACTGGAGAATAACCTCAAAGAGTAATGAAAAAAAAAATGCTGATCAATTTATCCTTTACTATCATTATTTTTTTTAACCTCTTCTTCACCATCACGGAATTCCTCTCTTCGGCGAGATATGGCCTCAAGGACAGAAGCGCTGGTTACAAGCGACGAGGTGCTTTCCACACCTTCCACCACACCCTCCACCACAAAAGTACCACATTCCAAAACCATCCTCAATTCCACAAACGCCTTAAGATCCTCACTCGTCTCAAATATCACTTTGTTCCAGCCTTAAGGGGCCTCTTAGGAAGCCGCCTCTGGAAATTGAGGCCCTAAGTGCCTCTTTCCAGCACCCGGAAGATGTCCCAGGGGCCAAGGCGGGGGGGGAGGGGGCGGGGGGAGGGGAGAGGGGGAGGGGGAGGGGGAGGTGTTTCCTATTCATGACTAGCAAGTACACATGGGACAATTAACTTGAACGTTTCTTCTAATTAAAGCTCTTTTGTTTTTTGTATGTATCTATTTATTTAGTCTTGTTACTTGATTACCTATCATTTATTTGTTTGTTTCTTTATCTATTTTGTTGATTTTTTTTTACGTTCACATTCCGTTTTCTATGAAAACTCTCATAGAGAAAAACATCAAAAAGGTTAATTCTTCTTGAACGTTTCTTCTAATTAAAGTTCTTTTGTTTGAGTATGTATCTATTTGTTTCTTTGTCTTGTTACTTGATTACCTATTGTTAATTAGTATGTAATAACACATTTGTAAATGTTCACTATAAACCCACTATCGGAGAAATAATAACGGAAATATCATTCAGTTACTCGTTTCCTTATCCATTTTTTTTTTTTTTTATGTTTACATTCCGTTTTCTATGAAAACTCTCATACTGAGGAAAATATCAAAAGGTTAATTCTCCTGGGCATTTTACATAATACTAGACACCTTTCGTTTTCTTGGCAAAACGTTTTAGACGTTTATGTCCTCCACTTTCGTTAACATGACAAACGTTCGCCCTTCTCAGTTTCATTCTCAAAACGTTTTTTACTCCACATCCAGCCTACTTAGCAAAACGTGGAAAACGTTTGGTTCTTCCGTGTACCACCTTGCTTCCTGGAAAACGTTCCTTATTCTGCGCATCCCATTTTCTTCCCGGAGCGTGTCGAACGTTTTCTTTATCGCAGAACTCAATCACTCCCCCTTGCCAGCTGAGAGCCATCTTTTTCTGAGGGGTGCCAACTTTCTCATTATTATTCTCAGAGTCGTTCTCTCCTTTCTAAAGCCATTCTCACCTTGAACTCCTCTTCTCCTCACCTCTCCTCTCCTCTCCTCTTTCTCCGTCACCCTCCTCCCCTTCCTTTCTTCTTCTCTCCCTCCCTCCCTCCCTCCTTTCTTCCTTCCTTTCTTTTTCCCTTCCTCCTTCTTCTTACCTCTTTCTCTCTTCTCCTCTTTTCTCCATCACTCTCTTCTTCTTCCTTTCTTTTTCTCTCCCTCCCTCCCTCCTTTCTTCCTTCCTTTCTTTTTCCCTTCCTCCTTCTTCTTACCTCTTTCTCTCTTCTCCTCTTTTCTCCATCACTCTCTTCTTCTTCCTTTCTTTTTCTCTCCCTCCATCCTCCTTCCTTCCTTCTTTTTTTCTCTCCCTCTCTCCTTCCTTCCTTCTTACCTCTTTCTTCCACCTCCTTTCTCCTTTCCTCCCTTCCCTCCCCTCCATGTTCCCTTCCTTTACCACCCTTACCTCTCACCTCCATTTCCTCCCCACCTTCTCTCTCTCTCTCTCCCTCCCCCCCTCTCTCTCTCTCTCTCTCTCTCTCTCTCTCTCTCTCTCTCTCTCTCTCCCTCCCTCCCTACCTACCTCTCTCTCTCTCACACACAATTTTTCTACGTACCTAACCTCCTCCCTCCCACCCTTCCACCTCTTCTTCCTTTCCCCTTACCCTCCCTTTCTCCTTACCCTCCCTTTCCCCCCTCTCCCCCTCTCCCTCCCAATCCTCAGAGGTCAAGAAACTGCGAAAGGATCCCAAAGAGTAAAGAGGAGAGAGAGAGAGAGGGTTGGGTGAGGGTGAGAGTGGGGAAGGGATCATGTAAACATTCACTGCCAATACTTTACGACGGTGTCCTTGACCCGCTTTCAGCACAGTATTTTTTCCTATTTTTTCTATTCTATTTGTATTAATTTATTTTATTTTGATTAATCGTTGATTCATTAATGTATTTTTACTAATATAATCGTTTTTTATTCGATTGATCTTCTTCAGCAGAGGGACTAATTTCGGGAAAAAATATTATATATACATATATATATATATATATATATATATATATATATATATATATATATATATATATATATATATATATCAATTTCGAACTCCTAAGATGGTTGGCTCCTCTGCTGAAGAAAGTATTTAAGACTTGGCCATATACAAGAATTCCACATGTTAACAATGCCTCCCTATGTATGTGTGTACACACACACACATACACACACATATTACATATATTATATATATATATATATATATATATACATATTTTTTTTTTCCTACTCTTTACCTTAGGTCCGGCCTCAAAATGGCCATCAGTTCCTAGGCTACGCTAGGGGTAAATGTAGCTAAAATCCAAAGCCTCGTTGTCATTCTTAAGTACATAAAGACAGTGTGTCCAAGGGTATATGTGACTACAGTTAAGAAATATAGATGTGGACTATAGACGATATAACAGATACGGAGGAAATTCTTCAGGAAAAAATAAATTAGAATGAAATGAATTAATAAATAAGTAATTACATATATATGTATATAATACGTTAAAACTACATAATTAAGCAAAACCAATTGAAAAATAAATAACCAAATATGAAAATAGAAAACAAAATAGAAAATGAATAAAAATAAATACACACAAAGAAAAATAACAACATACGAGTTAATACTAAAAATAATGAAGTAATTCTTAATGTAATCGTGTCTTTAAAAAAGTTTTAAGACTCGAAGTGCCATTCAGGGAGTTTTTGGGCTTTCGGTGCCGTCTGAAGTGGAACCCTCACGACCGTATACGGGGAGAGAAGAACTCTACAACTGACAACTTAGAGACAAGTTGGTGGCATCAAAAGCAAGCACACTCGCTCTCCTTCCAATGAGCACGGACGGACCCACGGACGGACGGACGGAGAGACGGACGAACGGATGCATGGATGGATGGATGGACGGACGGACGGACGGACGGACGGAGGGAGGGACGGACGGACGGACGGAGAGACGGACGAACGGATGCATGGATGGATGGATGGACGGACGGACGGACGGACGGACGGAGGGAGGGACGGACGCACGCATGGACGGACGGACGGACGGACGGACGGACGGAGGGACGGACGGACGCACGGACGGACGCACGGACGGACGGACGCACGGACGCATGGATGGACGGACGGACGCACGGATGGACGCATGGATGGACGCATGGATGGACGGACGGACGCACGGACGGACAAAAACACACACACACACACACACGCATTCACACACACACACATTCACACACACACACATTCACACACATACACACACACACACACACACACACACGCATTCACACACACACACACACACACACACACACATACACACACACACACACACACACACACACACACATACTCAGACACACCAATTTGGTTTCATCTGGTGATGCTGTATTTTCCCTTACACTTACTACTAAGAAATTGTGGAGCAATCTAGAAGGTAGTTAAATGATTATTAACGTCGTGTATGCTGTTTCAACCACAAATGTATACAGGAATTTCTGCCTCAAAATTTTACGAAAATATTATATATATATATATATATATATATATATATACGCTCTCAGCAAAGCGAAACGTTGTAATACACAATTGTAAATTACGACGTTTCGGTCTGCATAGATTATTTTCAAGTACAGAATAACGAACAAGAAAGGTAATGTATACACATCTGCAGGTGACTGGAGGAGGTCACAATCACAATAAATAATCTATTTTGTCTTTCAATGAGGTTTATGTCTGACATTTCGTATGGATGATGGCCTTCTACAACATTACATATGTACTCTACCTTCCTCGTAAATTGAAAAAAAAAAAAAAAGATAATCTGAAGCGCCTAATAAAATAAAATAGAATAAAATAAAATGTAAAAAATAAAATGCGATTGAACCTTTTTGGAACTTAAACTTCAAGATCCAGTCTTCCTACTAAAATTTGTCCCTGTTTTCAAACTCTTCGTTCAGGCAATCTACCAAATGTCGTTCTTGACCAATATCATATCAAACTGATGACAACACTTATTATCACAGTATTATCACAGTAGCAATTACACGTTATCTTTTGTTTCAACATAAGACATTTATTTTCGAGTACTATATATTTTTTATAATTTATTTCAATATAAAATATTTTCGTCTACTGAAAAATAAATTACACATGGAACGAAACGACAAGCATCATAATTCTCAAGTGGATACCACGACGTAGTTCAAACTTTTGGACGTGACTGTACTATCGTAATCATTTTTTACAAAAAAAAAAAAAAAAACATGCTTTGACAAAGAGGTTGTAAAAACCACCATGGTTTAGAAATAGGAACTGTAAGACAAAAAATAGACAAAAGGCTACAGAACCTCTGGGCTTTGATAGAAGAAGCTCGTATGAAAAGGTCACTGAGAAATGGAGCTTTCATTGTTGGACAAGGAGAAAGTTCGGTGAAAACGAGGATGTGAAAAAAGGGACCCGTGACAAAAGCCACGATGAAATGGCTGCGATTGTTACAGACAAGTGAAAAAATGTAGTCCTGTGAGAAAGGAGCCTGCGGGAACAACGGTAGACAGACTGAGAGAAAGGGTTCTTAAGATGACAAATTTCAAACAAGGCACCGATCGAGACAGACAGACAGACAGACAGACAGACAGACAGACAGACAGACAGAGAGAGAGAGAGAGAGAGAGAGAGAGAGAGAGAGAACTTGCTGGTTGGAGGAAGAGGTGAAGGAGGATGAAGAAGAGGATCAAAGGGGAGTCGGAGAAAGGAGGAGGAGAAAGGAGGAGAAGAAAGGAGGAGGAGGAGGAGGAGGAGGAGGAGGGAGGAAGAGGAGGAGGAGGAGGAGGGAAAGGAGAAGGAAGAGCAGGAGAAAGGAGAAAGGAGGAGGAGAAAGGAGAAAAGAGGAGTAAGAGGAGGAGAAAGGAGAAAGGAGGAGAAAAGAGGGAAAAGAAGAAAGGAGAAAGGAGGAGGAGGAGGACTAGGAGGAGGAGGAGGAGGAGGAGGAGGAGGAGGAGGAGGAGGAGGAGGAGGAGGAGGAGGAGGAGGAGGAGGAGGAGGAGGAGGAGGAGGAGGAGAAGGAGGAGGAGGAGGAGGGGCCAGGAATCCAGAAGCTGTGCAAGAGGGAGGAAGGAAGGGTTGTCGGGGGAATGGGAGATTGGTCTTGAAGCTTTTAACAGATCCAGCCGGAGGAGCTGTCGAGATTCTTGCGGAGGTAAATAAGTCGCCTCTTATCGTGTTAGAGAGGGAGGTTGAAGTGGAGGTGGAGGTGGAAGAAGGTGGAGGTGTGAGGCAGGAGGTGGAGGTAGGAGCTGGAGGTAGCAGGTCGGAGATAAAAAGAGAAAATTACTACAGAAAGAAAAAAATTAAGAAATTGGAGGAAACTGATAGAAAGCCATGACGAAGAGTCTTGCGAAAATGGAAAAGGGAGGAGGAGGAGGAGGAGGAAGAGGAGGAGGAAGAGGAAGAGGAGGAGGAGGAGGAGGAGGAGGAGGAGGAGGAGGAGGAGGAGGAGGAGGTGGATGAAGATCGAGTTGGAGGGAAGTGGAGGAGGTGGAGGGAGATGGAAGAAGTACGAGACAGAATGTGGAAAAAGGATGTAAAACATAAAAGAATAGAATTCATTATGGAAAGAAAAAGTCGTGAAATTAGTTGTAATAGATAAAGACGGATGGCAAAGATTTCTAGAGAAAAATGTGGAGTAGGTGAAGGAAAGTGGATTACGCACGTGGAAGGATGTGGATCTTGTGAGAAGGGCTCAAGTCACTGTGGATGCATAATAATGAAAGTGGACGCAGGGATGTCAAAGAGGTTTCCTAAAGTAAAAGAAGGTGGAGCGAAAGATGGAGAAATCCACTGATGTAGGTGGAAAAATGTAGAGGAAGGAGATAATTCACTGCAAAAAGGAAAATAGTACCATTGCTGAAAATAGGGATAAAGAGGGATAAAGAGAGAGAGAGAGAGAGAGAGAGAGAGAGAGAGAGAGAGAGAGAGAGAGAGAGAGAGAGAGAGAGAAGGGGGAGGGAGAAGGAGAGGGAGAGGGAGAGGGGGAGGGAGAGGGAGAGGGGGAGGGAGAGGGAGAGGGGGAGGGAGAGGGGGAGAGGGGGAGAGGACTGGGAGAGAGAGAGAGAAAGAGAGAGTGACGGAGAGAGAGACACAGAGAGAAAGAGAGCGAGAGAGAGAAACAAGTTATACGAATATAGAAAAAAGTGGAATGAAGGATTTCTTAGCTGACAAAAGGATTACAAAGGTAGAGCATGCCGACAGGAGACCCTTTGGTCCATAACTAGGTCGGAGGCGCCTCTATCCTTATAGGGTACCCTAGAAGTAGGTTACAGGGAGTATCTTCAAGAGTTGGAGGATTGTAGAGTACAAAGAAGTGATGTGGAATAAGGAAAAATGGAGTACTATAAGTGGAGTACAGAGAAGTGGTGTGGAATAAGGAAAAGTGGAGTACTGTAAGTGGAGTACTGGAATGGAGGACTTTGTGAGAGAGATGGGTAGTGGAGGAAAAGATCACGTAGTCGTTTGTCGATATATTATAAATGTGGAGGAAATAGGCAACAATTAGTTTACTCATAGCGTGGTCAACGAAAAGAATAGACTTGGTAACTACGGAGTGAGCGCTGAAAATGATTTTTTTTAAGAAACGGTTAGATAACTTTATGGATAGGGATAACAGGTGGTAAAGGACATGGAACTGCCTAGTGTAGGCCTTATGGTCTCTTCCAGTCATCTTTATTCTTATGTTATGGTCTGAAAGTCAAAGGGACATGGTGACGAAAATAAACGGTGCGTGTATATATATGTGCATATATGTATATATATATATATATATATATATATATATATATTATATATATATTATGTATATATATATATATGTATATGCAAGGTAACCACTTAAAAAAATAAACAAACGGATCAGAGCGCTTTCGTATATTACATCTTCAGCGTAAATTACACTGAAAATGTAATATACGAAAGCGCTCTGATCCGTTTGTTTATTTTCTTAAGTGG
>NC_134818.1:3537912-3550412 GCF_046742065.1 Oratosquilla oratoria
TCATATTCGTACATACATACATGCATACATACATACATACACACATACATACACATATACATACACACATACATACACATACATCCATCCATTCATCCACGTACACACACACACACACACAGACAAACACACACACACACACACACACACACACACACACACACACACACACACACACACACACACACACACACACACACACACACATACACACACAAAATTCAACACTGCCTCAGTCTTAGAAAAGGGAGTGTTATAGTACCAGGTAGACTCTCAGGCAAGCACCCGACTCATCCTCACCGCAAAAGAAGTCAATAAAAGCAAACCCTCCCCGGTGATTGCCACTTACTGACGTCTCTTTACGGGATTTGTCTCCTGATTGACAGTGATTGGTGGTGATTGGGGGGAACGACCGACGGAGGAAGAAGGAAAAATAAAATGCGATTTATGAACTGATGATGGGTTAGGAAAAAACGAGTCGCTCTGATTGGTCAGAGTAGCTCCGCGTTTAGAGAAAGATTGGGAACAGCAGGAGGACGGATGGATGAGGAGGGGGAGGAGGGGGAGGGGGAGGAGGGGAGAGGAGGGGTCGGGGGAGGGAGAGAGGAGGGGGAGAGGAGGGGAGGGGGGAAGGAAGGGGGAGAGGGAAAGGAGGGGGAGAGGGAAAGAAGGGGGAGAGGGAAAGGAGGGGGAGAGGAGGGGAGGGGGAGAGGTGCGGGGAGAGGGGTGATGAAAACAGGGGGAGAGAAGGGAGGGGAGGAGGGGAGAGGAAGGGGGAGAGGAAGGGGAGGGGAGAGGAGAATGGAGAAGGGAGACAGGGGGAGGGAGGGAGAGGAGGGGAAGGAGGGAGAGGAGGGGAAGGAGGGAGAGGAGGGGAAGGAGGGAGAGGAGGGGAAGGAGGGAGAGGAGGGGAGGAAGGAGAAGGAGGGAGAGGAGGGGAAGGAGAGAGAGGAGTGGGAGGGGAAGGAGGGAGAGGAGGGGAGGGAGGGGAAGGAGGAGAAGGAGGGAGGGGAAGGAGGAGAAGGAGGGGGAGGAGGGGAGGGAGGGGAAGGAGGGGAGGCAGTGGAAGGAGGAGAAGGAGTGGAAGGAGGGAGAAGAGGGGGAGGGAGTGGAAGGAGGGAGAAGAGGGGGAGGGAGGGGAAGGACGGAGAGGAGGGGAGGGAGTGGAAGGAGGGAGAAGAGGGGGAGGGAGGGGAAGGACGGAGAGGAGGGGAGGGAGGGGAAGGAGAGGGGGAGAGGAGGAAGGGGAAGGAGAGGGAGGGAGGGGAAGGAGGGCGAGAGTGTGGAAGGTGGGAGAGGAGGGGGATGGAGAGAGAGGGAGAGAGGGGGAGGGAGAGAGGGGGAGGGAGGGAAAGGAGAGAGAGGAGAGAATGACTACATGACAGACAAGACGAATTTATTGCCGGGGGTAAGGTGGGGGTGGGGGCAGTGATGAGAGAAAGACACAGGGGTAGTGGGGGGGATGATGGGGGGAAGGTTAGGAAGGCGTTTCATGCCGCGGAGAGTTTTGGAGGAGAGGTTTAGAAAGAATTTTGGAGAAAGATTTTTAGAGAGGTTTGGAGAGAGGTTTGGAGGAGAGTTTTGGAGGAGAATTTTGGAGGAGAATTTTGGAGGAGAGGTTTGGAGGAGAGGTTTGGAGGAGAGTTTTGGAGGAAAGGTTTAGAGGAGAGGTTTGGAGGAGAGGTTTGGAGGAGAGTTTTGGAGGAGAGGTTTAGGGAAGAGGTTTGGAGGAGTGTTTTGTAGGAGAGTTTTGGGGGAGAATTTTGGAGGAGAGGTTTGGAGGAGATAAAGTGTGGGTGACGAGGGAGAGCTTCTGGGAGTGTGGGGGAGATGGAAGATAAATGGGTGGCGAGAATGAGGTGGTGGAGAAGGAGATTGTCATGAAGGAGATTAGTTAGCAAGAGCGTGACACCAAGATGACTAAATTAGCCTGACGAGAGTTAAAATTAAAGGAAAAATCAAACCAGGTACAGTAAGGATCAACCGTGAGCTGAGCCGTAACTTGTTCGCTAGTGAGGGAGGGTACACGGGAAATTAATAAAATAGTAAGGGTGTTCCGATTAATCGGCATCGGTATGGGCATCGGCAAGAATCGATTTTTTTTTTTCTTTTTTATGAATCGGCATTGTCATCGGCAAAATATTGCCGATGACGATGCCTCTCTCTATCTCTCTCTCTCTCTCTCTCTCTCTCTCTCTCTCTCTCTCTCTCTCTCTCTCTCTCTCTCTCTCTCTCTCTCTCTCTCTCTCTCTCTCTCTCTCTCTCTCTCTCTCTCTCTCTCTCTCTCTCTTCTCTCTCTCTCTCTCTCTCTCTCTCTCTCTCTCTCTCTCTCTCTCTCTCTCTCTCTCTCTCTCTCTCTCTCTCTCTCTCTCTCCCTCTCTATCTATCTCACTTATGCCGATGCCGATTCACCAAAAAAAGTGTCGATTCTTGACGATACCGACCTGGCAAGGAAGGGATTTAGGGAAAGAACATGGACTAAGTATTGTAGACGATTTCTGTGATGGAGATCAAGGAACAAGTATTGCCGGTTTTGATTTTTGTATTGGTGGAGAAGGGATAAATAGTGTTGGAGACCTGACTTGTAAAGATGCGTTGGTGGTGGAGAACTGATGTACAGTAGCAGATGGAGACGGCCTTAAAGGTGTTGGAGATTGTTGGAGACATCATGGTGGAGATGGTGCGTTGGTGCAATCGTAACTGAACACCAAACATTTTCATTCAAAAGTACGATTGTCGACTTTTCATTTTCCTCTCTTGCTTCCCTTCTTTCACTCTTTCGCTCTTTATTTCGTTCTTTCATTCATATATCTTTTTTACCTCTCTTTTTGTCATTATTACAATTATTATTATTATCATTGATTGTTATGCTTATGATTATTATTATCATTATTACCAAGGATTACAAAGGAGGAGACCTTTTAGTCCATAAGTAGGTCGGATGCAAACAAAATTATTATAATGAGAAACAAGTAAATAAACAAATAATACATATTATATATATTATATATAATACATATTATATATATATATATATATATATATATATATTTTTTTTTTTTTTTTTTTTTTTTTTTTTTCCTGAAGCAATGTGGGGATCCACTCTGCAGAGGCACTCCTTGAGAGGCACTCATTAACTTCGAGAATGCCGAAAGGACAAACAAAGACACGAGGAGACAATCACAGAGACAAACAGAAGAGAGAAACAGACAGACAGACAGAAAAGCAAAGAGAGACTTGGAAAGGCAAGTTGACACAAACATATACAGATAGACAAACAGTGAAACAGATGCAGACAGAAGAAATGGATCGACAGACTGATATATACAGGCTGAAGAAACAGACATACAGACAAAAATACGAGTGGAAAGATGAATTCATACAGACGCCCACACATAAACACAGAAATATGGACATACAAAGACAAACTAAAAATACATAAAACGAAATGGATAAAGAAATATAACAAAAAGAAAAAAAACTTGCAGGTAAGGCAATGCAAATCATCATATAGAGAAATAGAGCGAGAAAGGTGGAGAGCGATAAACATCTAAGCAAATAACTAAATGGATAAAAATAAAAACAAATAAAAAATAAGGGGGGGGGGCAGTCTAACAACCAGACATCAGACAGGCAGGCAACAAGAAACACAGTCAGACAGACAAGTTTCGTATAGTGACACAGGGCAGAGCCATCGTCGCATAACAGATCCAAAATCTGCCAATGTGGCCATGATGACGATATGGCCTAACTTGTGGCCCCGAGGGAGGGGTCGGGTGAGGGGAGGAGGTGGCTTCTGCACGCGACCACTGCGACTTTGAACGATGGCTCTGCGTGGGTGGCATGAAAGAGGGGGGGGAGGGGGTAAGGAGCGATCGAGGGAGAGAAGGGAGGGAAGGAGAGGAGGGAGGGAGAGGAGGAAGGGAGAGGAGGAAGGGAAGGAGGGAGGGAGGAAGAGGAGGGAGGGAGCGAGGGAGGGAGGAAGGGGAAGGAAGGTAAGAAGGAAGGAGGGGGAGAGGAGGGGGAGAGGAGGAGGGAGAGGGAGAGGAGGGGGAGAGGAGGAGCAGAAGGAGAGGGGAGAGGAGGAACAGAAGGAGGGAGGGAGAGGAGGGAGGGAGGAAGGGGAGAAATAGAGGGAAGTAAGGTGGGAAGGAGGGAGGGAGGGTGGGGGAAGAGAAGGAGGAAGGGAAGGAAAGAAGGGATGGAAGGGAAGAAGGGATTGAAGGGAAGAAGGGAAGAAGGGATTGAAGGGATTGAAGGGAAGAGGGAGAGAGGGAGAGAGGGAGGGAGGAAGAGAGGGAGAGAGGGAGAGAGGGAGAGAGGGAGGGAGAGAGGGAGAGAGGGAGAGAGGGAGGGAGAGAGGGAGAGAGAGAGGGAGGGAGGGAGGGAGAGAGGGAGGAGGGAGTGATGCAAGACACAATGATTGCATGGATGAAAAAAGAAAGAAGAGAGAAGGAATAAAGAAAAATAAGAAGAGGGTGATAGAAGGAGAGAGGATAAGAGTGAGGGGAAGGTAATCTAAGGGAAGAAGAGAAAAGAGAGTTGGCGTGTTGAAGAGAGGAAGGGTGGGAAAGGGAGAGAAAGGGGGAAAGGAAAGACAAGGGAGGAAAAAGAGAGAGGAAGGGAAAATCGTAAATCATGGGAAGAGTCGGAGAGGAAGAAAAACAAAAAGTAAGACAATTCGCGTGGATGAAAGAGAGAAAAAGGGGGAGGGATGAGGTAGAGGAAGAGGAGGAGGGAGAGGACGAAGGAGTGGAAGAACGAAAGGACGAGGGAGAGGAGGAGCTGGGAGAGGAAGAGGGAGAGAAGTTGGAAGAACGAAAGGACGAGGGAGAGGAGGAGCTGGAAGAGGAGGGAGAGGAGGAGCTGGGAGAGGAGGAGCTGGGAGAGGAGGAGGGCGAGGTGGGGGGTGAGGAGGAGGGAGAGTAGGAGGGAGAGGAGGGAGAGAAGGAGGGAGAGAATGAGGGAGAGAAGGAGGGAGAGGGAGAGGAATAGGAGGGAATAGATTTTTTTTTTCATAAATGAGAATAGGTAGGGAGGATCGTATGATAACGAAGGAGGGAGATGGGACGGAGAGGAGAAAGAGTAGGAGGAAAGAGGAGGAGTAAAGAGAAGGAGTAAAGAGGAGTAAAGAGGAGAAGTAAAGAGGAGGAGGAGTAAAGAGGAGGAGTAAAGAGGAGTAAAGAGGAGTAAAGATGAGGAGTAAAGAGGAGGAGTAAAGAGGAGGAGTAAAGAGGAGGAAGAGTAAAGAGGAGGAGGAGTAAAGAGGAGGAGGAGTAAAGAGGAGGAGGAGTAAAGAGGAGGAGGAGTAAAGAGGAGGAGGAGTAAAGAGGAGGAGGAGTAAAGAGGAGGAGGAGTAAAGAGGAGGAGTAAAGAGGAGGAGTAAAGAGGAGGAGGAGGAGTAAAGAGGAGGAGTAAAGAGGAGGAGTAAAGAAGAGGAGGAGGAGTAAAGAAGAAGAGGAGTAAAGAAGAAGAGGAGTAAAGAAGAAGAGGAGTAAAGAAGAAGAGGAGGAGTAAAGAAGAGGAGGAAGAAAGAGGAGGAGGAAAGAGGAGGAGTAAGAGGAGGAGGAGGAGGAGGTGAATGAAACGGAGATATTAACTCTTTCACTGCGAAACGAGTTTCCCCTTTGCAGAATAAAATCGTTTCGCGGAAGGCAGCAGAACAAATACATATCTCATCAAGTGTACCGCAAAAACTAATATAGAAATGATAAAATCAAACTACAATAAAAATAAAAATAAATAAACACAACACAAAATAAAATTGAAATGAAATTAAATGAGATCAAATAAAACGAAATTAAACAAACAGATAAGTCTATCAGCTATACTACTGGATTGAAAGGGTTGAAATAGATCAGAACTGACGTCGTAGTGGTGAAGATACACTTTGTATGTGATGGAGGAGACTATCGCCAACACTAACTCCAACAACAGCCACATTACTCCATAACTATATGAACATTATCATCAAAACCATCGTTAGCAAGAGGGACGTCAATGAAACGAATAAAATTGTCTGGCGATAGCCCTACAGTACCACAAGATACGTAAGTAATAAGTACCCTCAAAACATCCTCTAAACTTGGTGAGAAAATCAATGGTATCAACAATAACACTATTACGAGCGATGGCGCCAGGGTACCACGACCGCCAAAACCAACACCAGGATTGTCACTATCAAAACAAACACCACTGACACAGTCCCACCCATCCACCTCCTCCTCCACCACCAAAATAAACACAAACAGAGCGAGGGCTCTGGACGAGCTTCCCCCCCCCCCCTTCTAGCCAACGCTCTATCAAGATTCACATACTGTATCTTCTTCCATTTCTCCACCAAAACCACGTCTGTGGTATAGCTTGCGCTAGGTTTATGCAGTCAGTATTTCAGGGGAGTTTAATAACACCCCTACGGACCAGTGGCACGCAGCATTATTTTATGACTGAAGATGAATATCAAAAAAAGGATGATGGTCTCCTCTGATTTCTATTATTTCTCCTTTTTGATCTTTTTCTTAAATATCTCTTTTACTACGTCTTTGGTACGATATTGTGCCTAAGGATAGAAGCGCTTGATATCTCACACATTAACTCCAAAATACTCTTCAGTGACATCCCCCCTCCGCCCCCCCACCCAAGAAAAAAAAGTTTTTTTGCACATCATTATGATGTAATACTCTCTCCAGAGGCTTGATCTTTGTGTTCCCAATACCACAGAACAACTTCGACTCTCGAAATGCCAAAGAAACCTTCGGGGCGTCGACAATGACCCTCTCGAACTCACGAAGTCGATGAAAGAGGAAGAACCTTCAACATCATCCTGAATGAGGAACTACCTCGGCTCTCAAGAAGCCAAAGGAACCTTCGGGGCGTCGACAATGACCCTCTCGAACTCACTAAGGCGATGAAAGAGGAAGAACTTTCAACATCATCCTGAATGAGGAACTACCTCGGCTCTCAAGAAGCCAAAGGAACCTTCGGGGCGTCAACGATAACCCTCTCGAACTCACGAAGGCGATGAAAGAGGAAGAACCTTCAACATCCTCCTGAATGCGGAACGACCTTGCAGCAGAAACCACTGTATGACTTCCGCGTATAATAAGCGACCTCGGATGAAGTCACCCTTGAATGATTTTCACCCAAGAGAGATTCTAAGATGAGCCCCCGTCGAGCAGGAGCTTTCCCAGACCCTTAGCGTAATAAAATCGTCTAGCGTTAACCAGAATAAAATCTTAGAGCTGATAAGGTTGGTGAAGGCAAAAAATATATACAAAACAATGTACGTACTTACTAACTCATGTACTCAACTAAGTACTTTCAATTACAAAAACACATATTACTTGCGCAGCTACAACATCACACTCTGTACCTGTTCCTAATAGAATGTGATGACAATCAAAACAAAAAAAAGGAGACCTATTGGAGTATAACATGACTAAAAAAATGATGATGGTGGATGTTGTTTTACGCTTTATTGATTATATTTTTGTCTCATTGAGTATCAAAACTTCCAAACGCGTTACATGTGACTGACATAGTGTGAAGTTTCTTTCACCTTTTGGTAATAAAGATCTTAAGAGTTAATTCTATATCCCCGTTAATGAAATGTGTAATTTTATATTTTATTATCTATCAATGGTTTCTTGTTCAATTGGCATAAAGTAAGAAAGTAATTTTCGTCTGCGTGTTTTCAAAACTTTGGATGAAGAATTGTCTTTTATCAACCAACTATCCCCGTTGAGACATAAGAAAAACACGTATTCACATATTTTTGGTAATTTCCATTATTTAATTTAGTCTTCTCAGTGCGTAGGAGATTCACACTAGCTGAATAAAATTGCCTGGCGCCATATAATGTAAACATTTAATTTGCAAAAACGCGGTAAGAGTATCGTGTTTATATATTCCTATGCGCGTGTATGCATGGGTGCATACACAAGCACACACGTGCATAAGCACCTATATTTGTGTATACTCAAGCAAATACATCCACACGTAAGAATTTACACACACACACACACACACACACACACACACATTCTTGCAAAAGAACAATCATGCTGACAATTTCCTTCTCGCAAATATTCTTTGTAAAATGTTTCACGAACCGCTTCCCTTCGGTGTTCTTCACGAAATTTTGAAAGAAGTGGAGGACCAATGAAGACGAAAGAGGACAAAGGCGGCGTCCGCGTAAGTGAGCATTCACTCTTGCAATTCCTCTCGTTCTCAAATCCCCGACAGGAAACAGAAGCCCGGGTTGGGTTTCAATTCTGCGATTTCGCCTCCTTTGAAGGATCTGCAGACACAATAAGACGCTCTCCACATCTCTCTTTGAGATCCAAAAACAAAATAAGGTCGCGAGGAGGAGGTTGGGGGCAGGTTATAAGGAATTGGATTCTCTGTCCGAGGTCGAAAAACAAAATAGCATCACGTGGGTTAAGTTGTAAAGGATTTTATCTTCTTGAAAGATTACACATCCAGTCACCCTTATAAATAACCAGACCTCCGTGAGTTAAATAAAATTACTTGGCTTCAACCATTCTCTTTTAGTTTTAAAAAGACTGAAGGAGATCGTTTTGAAAAGACTTAAGAAAATATATTCTACGTATTATAAGATGACTGAATTCAATATAGAGGGAAAATCCTGAGAAAAAATATACGAATTTTAAATTACCGTTGATAATCTACGGTAAAATGACGCCATATTTAGGGACATGACAAACCAATGCCATACTAATTTATTCAGCTGAGACCTGAGGATCTCGACTTGAAATGGGTCTCGGTCTATCAAGACTTCATTCACTTCAGGGAGTCCCCTTTACCTGAATAAAATTATCAGGTATTTTCTTTCCAGGAACCTTCAAGATTTAAGTTTCTGTATGTCCATATATATTGTTTCCCTTTTTTATTTGTTTATTTATATATTTACTCGTTTATCTATCTCTTCATCATTTCATCTTTCGTCATTCATCTTTCCAGAAACCTTCAAGATTTAATTCTTTTTATTTCCATATATTTTATCATTTTTTATTTATTTACTCTTCTATATCTTCATGGTTTATTCATATATATTCATTATTCATTCATTTATTCATTTATCATTCACATATTTGTCATACCCTGCCCATCCTTTGGGTCCCGACATATATGTATACACACGGTCCGGCTTTGCTCTTACCTGGAAGCCAAGTACGTCTTTAAATGGAATCGAGTGGCTTCTCTCTACACTAGATTCAATGTGTTTAACATGAACCATCGGTGAGGCGAGGAAAATGGTTGCGAACCCTCTCAACCCTACAAGCTCAGTATGCATTACGTATGTGTGTATGAATGTATGTATATATATGTGCAGGGTATGTATGTATACATATATATGTACGAGTGCATGTATACATATGTTTGTATGTACGTAAAGATTTACATAATATAGAGGTTAGGTGGTAAATCAAACGTTAAGGCTAAAGTACAGAATTTTATTCAGTATCAGATGTTTCGATCTCTTGGGCCTTTTCCACTGAAGAAATCCTAAAGAGGTCGAAAGGTCTGGTACTAAATAAAACTACATACTCTAGCCTTAACGTTTCATTTGCCACCTCACCTCCATACATATATGTATGTATGTATGTATGTATGTACGCATGTATGTATATAGGTACGCGTGTATGTATATATGAATATATTTATGGATATATGTATGCATATGTACGCATGTATGTATGTACGTACGTGCGTACGTATGTATATACGTATATATGTACGTATGTACATATTATGTACGTATGTATGTATGTATGTACGCATGTATGTACGTATGTATGCATGTATGTATGCATTTACATATTCACGTATAAATGTATACTAAATCCTAATTATCAATTGTTTTCAGCCAAAGTAAACTCAGACCGCACATATTTTATTCTGTACTCCTCCGGAGGAAATTGTTACGCCGAAGGAAGCTTCCCTTTTATCGACGAGGTTTTGGGTTCCAGGAGCACCAGTTCGGTCGTTCTGGCGCTCCAGTTCGCAGAACTTTCGAGGTCGGAAGAGGTTCTGAGAATGTGCGGCAACGGTTCTGGGAAGTGATTACACCGGTTTACATTCCCGGTTGTTACCTGAGCGGGGACTCATCATCTCTACATATAACAAAAGATCGGGAGAGGACTGAAATATCGTCTGGCGTGGGGCCGAAGT
Organism: Oratosquilla oratoria; assembly: GCF_046742065.1. NCBI lineage: Eukaryota > Metazoa > Arthropoda > Malacostraca > Stomatopoda > Squillidae > Oratosquilla > Oratosquilla oratoria. Next base: position 3,548,107 of record NC_134818.1, read on the forward strand.
AAAACAGTAAAGAATTCATAGCGATGGGGATAAAGTCTCTAATGGTGTTCCAAGTAGGAGAAAAATTCACCCTTTCCCCCCAAAAGTTATTCACGGAGAGGAACCTATTTTCCTCGCCAAACTCCACTTTGCAAGAGCCTAAGAATAATGACATCTTCTTCTAAGGCAACCGGAGACTCTCTTTTGTCCTTCCAGAAGACGAAGACGAGGAGGAAGAGGAAGAGGAGGGAAAGGAAGAGGTGGAGGAGGAGACAGAGGAAGAGGAGGTGGAAGAGGAAGAGGAGGTGGAAAAGGAGGAGGAGGTTGAAGAGGAGGAGGAGGAGGAGGAGGAGGAGTAGGAGGAGGAGTAGGAGGAGTAGGAGGAGGAGTAGGAGGAGGAGTAGGAGGAGGAGGACGAGAAGGAGGAGGAGGAGGACGAGAAGGAGGAGGAGGAGGAGGAGGAGGAGGAGGAGGAGGAGGAGGAGGAGGAGGAGGAGGAGGAGGAGGAGGAGGAGGAGGAGGAGCGAGTCCGCCCAGGAAGGCGCCGGTGGCAAAGAACGCGACCAAGGTCGAAGTTTCGAACTCAGAGACCGGAGGAACTTCAAGGGATGGAAAGAGGCTCTCGGGAGTTTCTGAGGTTAGGGATGGTTGTGAAGAACCTCAGGGGTTGTGAGGTGGTGGCAGAGGTGGTCGAGGAGGGAAGGAAGACCTCAAAGGAGGTTGCGAAGACCGACAAACGTGTTGGTGGTTGGTGTGTGACGGAGGAGCTGTGTGATGAATTACAATAAACAAAAGTTCGGGATGAGGGGAAGAAAATTAATCTGCGAGGTGATGGAGGAAGGGAGGGACGGGAGGAGGAAGGGAGGGAGGAAGGGAGGGAGGAAGGGAGGGAGGAAGAGAGGGACGGAAGGAGGAAGGGAGGAAGGAAGGGAGGATGGGAGGGAGGAGGGGAGGGAGGAGGGGAGGGATATAGGGAAGGAGGAAGGGAGGAAGGGAAGGAGGAAGGACAGGAGGAAAGGAAAAAGGGAGGGAGGGAGGGAGGGAGGGAGGGAGGGAGGGAGGGAGGGAGGGAGGAAGGAAGGAAGGAAGGAAGGAAGGGAGGGAGGAAGGGAGGGAGGGAAGGAGGGATGGAGGAAGGGAAGGAGGAAGGGGAGGAAAAGAAGGAAGAAGGAAGAAGGAAAAGAGTAAGGGAAGGAGAGAAGGAGGCAAGGAGGGAAGGAGGGAAGGAAGGCAGCAAATGAACTATGGGAGAGAAAGGAAAAGACTTGGAGGGATAAGGGAAAGAGCTTAAGATAAAAATAAACAAATAAAATAAAAGATAAATAAAAGAGCATGCAAAGCGACTCTCTGAATAAAAGAAAGAGAAGGAAGGGGATGCGTGGGATTTGGATGAAAATACAAAAAAGAGGACAGAAGAGAGAATTGCGAGATGAACGAGAGAAACATAAACAAAAGAACAGAAAATATGAGGAGAATTGGAGGACAGAGAAAGACAAAGAGAGGGAAGAACGATGGTAGATGTAGAGCGAGGCGGGAGGGAAGTAGAAGGGAGAAAAGAAGGGAAGGAGAGAAAAGAGAAAAAAGAGAGATAGTAAGGAGAGAATAGAGAAGAAAGGGTGGTAAAATACGAGGAAGGACAAAGAGGGAGGGAGAGAGAGAGACAGAGAGAGAGAAAGAGAGAGACAGAGAGAGCGACATATAGTGAGAGAGGAGAGAAGGGCGACAGAGAGAGAGAGAAAGAGAGAGACAGAGAGAGCGACATATAGTGAGAGAGGAGAGAAGGGCGACAGAGAGATAGAGAGAAGAGAAAGAAAGGAGAGAGAGAAAAGAGAGGAGAGAAAGAGGAGAGAGAGACGAAGAGAGAGACGGGGGAAGAGGGACAGAGATGAAAGAAAAAAAGAAAAATAGAGAGAGAGACGGGGAAGAGATAAAGAGAGAGACGGGGGAGAGAGAGAGAGAGAGAGAGAGAGAGAGAGAGAGAGAGAGAGAGAGAGAGAGAGAGAGAGAGAGAGAGAGAGAGAGAGAGAGAGAGAGAGAGAGAGAGGGAGAGGGGCAGGGAGAGAGGGAGAGAGACAAGGAGAGAGGGAGAGAGAGAGAGAGAGAGAGAGAGAGAGAGGGAGAGAGAGAGAGAGAGAGAGAGAGAGAGAGAGAGAGAGAGAGAGAGAGGGAGAGAGAGGAGAGAGAGAGAGAGAGAGAGAGAGAGAGAGAGAGAGAGAGAGAGAGAGAGAGAGAGAGAGAGAGAGAGAGAGAGAGAGAGAGAGAGAGAGGGAGAGAGAGGGAGAGAGAGGGAGAGAGAGACAGAGAGAGACGTGGGCAGAGAGATCGAG
>NC_134818.1:3562912-3575412 GCF_046742065.1 Oratosquilla oratoria
ATGAGGGGGGTGTCTTACTGGGGGTCGATATCGGTATGGGGAAGGGGGGAATAAAAGGGGGGTGTACGGTTATCATAGCCTGTCATTGCTATGAACTCCTTCCCCCCCTTCACCTCGATGGGAATATGTCAGTTTTACTCCAGGTGACGTCACGCAATTCGAATCAGCTGATGACTGTCCCCTTAACAAATAAGATTGAAGTGGTGGGCGTGTGGGCGTGTAGAAGTGGGTGTATGGGCGTGTAGAAGTGGGTATATGGGCGTCATGGAGAGGGTGTATGGACGTGTAGAAGTGGGTGTATGAGCGTGTAGAAATGAGCATGTAGAAGTGGATTTATGGGCGTGTATTGTCGTGTAGAGGTGGGCGTATGGTCGTGTAGAAGTGACCGTATGAGCATGTAGAAGTGGGCGTATGGGGGTATGGGCGTATGGGCACGTAGAAGTAGTTGTGCGGGCGTATTGGCGTGTAGATGTGGGCGTGTGGGCATATGGGCGTGTAGATGTGGGTGTGTGGGCATATGTGCGTGTATAAGTGGGCGTGTGGGCGTGAAGTGTGTATGTAGGCGTATGGGCGTGTATAAGTGGGCGTATGGGCGTGTAGAAGTGGGTGTGTGGGCGTATGGGCCTGTATAAGTGGGCGTGTGGGCGTATAGAAGTGGGCGTGTGGTCGTATAGAAGTGGGCGTGTGGTCGTATAGAAGTGGGTGTATGGGCGTGTGGGCGTATGGGTATATGGGCGTGTAGAAGCGGGCATGTGGGCGTATAGAAATGGGCGCGTGTGTAGAAGTGGGCGTATGGGCGAGTATTACGGGCAGAAACGTGGAAGACCGACTATGGAGTCCAGCCAGATCCGTGATGCTGAAATGGTTCCGCGCATCGCCGCTGGTGGCGCGCGTCGTGGGCGGCCCTTCCAGCCCCCACGCCCACACAGCTCATGCGCACACGCCCATACGCCCGTTCTGTATCTACGCAATTAAAGGTCGCCCTTGCACGTCCTATGAGCCCACCGCCGCCCATCACGTGCACGCCCCAAAGCCTTGGGTGGACTTGATGACCCCCAATAGGCGAACTGGATTCTGTTTACCTTTAGCCGGGAGAGTGGATTTCCATTTATAGGATTGTGGAGTTCTTTGTTCGTTTTTTTATGGTTACCGTCGAAGGAGTATGTTGATTTAGCCTCTCGATGCGTTCTAAGACTTCGGGTATTTGTTCTAGCTTTACCCCACAGGCGATTTCGGTCAGTTAAGGGAACTCTCTGGGCAGTAGACGAATTGAATAGTCTGTCAGGAGTCAGAGTAATATCATATGTTAATTGTTCTCTTGATTTTTACATAAATATACGCACATAATCACACGCGCACATGAACACATACACACACACACACACACGCAATCGCGCACATGAACGCACACACATACACATACACGCAAACTTGCACATGAACACACACACACACGCATGCACATATTCAAATTTGCACATGCAATATTGGACACCACTTTTCTCCTTTCATCTCCCCCATGTACACACTCGCTTGTGTAAGTATTACCCTCCTCTCCCTCCCATAGCGAATTCAACTCTCTGGGCATTGCAAGTTTCCCTTAAATGAACAAAATCACCCGACGTCAATCATGATAAACATAAAGTTAATCACATCAAATGGATTAATCGAAAAAGAGCTCAAGCTCTCGTCGATTCGAATCATCTGGCGTCAGGTACACTAATCCCGTCATTTGCCAAAGACAGAGAAGAGATTAAAACGTAGAGCTAATTACATTGTTTACTTTGATTCAATGGGATAAAATCTCTTCTACGTCGGTATGTGAATGGGATTGAAGGAGGGAACAGTTACAGAGGGAGAGGGGGAGAGTAAAAGGGGGAAATGGAGAGAGGAGAGTTGTGAGAATACTAAAAGTGGGACGAAAGTCTGATGTGGTATAGGTGATGGTGACGCACATGGTAAATATGAAAGTGATGATGAATATGATGGTGATGCACATGGTAAATATGAAAGTGATGATGAATATGATGGTGATTGTAGTGTGATGACAATTTTGATGTCGATGTTTATGGAAGTGATTAAGGTGGTGATGATAATGATGCTGGTGTTGATGGTGATGGTAATGGTGATGGTGTTGATGATGATGGTAATGGTGATGGCAACAATTTACACTTGCAGCTTTTGTCATGTCTGAATATAAATCAATCTCTTATTTATTTTGCTTTCTCTGTGTGGATATCCACGTACATATGTATATAAACGTTTGTGTGTGTGTGTGTGTGTGTGTGTGTGTGTGTGTGTGTGTGTGTGTGTGTGTGTGTGTGTGTGTGTGTGTGTGTGTGTGTGTGTGTGTGTGTGTGTGTGTGTGTGTATGTGTGTGTGTGTGTGTCTGTGTGTACCTGCGCGTAGATGTGTGTGTACAGTAACCATGATGATAAACGTTAACGAAACGTTGATAACAATCACAATTATAGACAAGAACGTGTAATCTTATCATATAATCACGTGTTTTTCCTTCACGTTAATTCCAGGTTCACACAGCGATTGAAAACAACGTGTTAACGGTTCGTCTATTGAACAGGACTGACGTAGAATCCAGACTGTTCAGTTGATCAATAGATCACGTGACTCTTTAGACTAATTTCATGTAACTACGTGCACAGTGTCCACGTGCAAATAAGAAATAATTACATAGAGTACATAGACTCTGAAACGATCTATACGTATTCTCCAGTGGTTGTACATTATGTACAAGTGTACAAGGAAGATAAATGGACATAAGTGTGTCCAAGAGGATAAGTGTACATGGCGCATAAGTGTACATGGCGCATAAGTGTACATGATGGATAAGTGCACATGACGGATAAGTATACATGACGGACAAGTGTACATGACGGATAAGTGCACATGACGGATAAGTGTACATGAATAAGTGCACATGACGGATAAGTGTACATTATGGGTAAATGTACATGACGGGTAAGTGTACATGACGGATAAGCGGACATGGCGGATAAGTGCACATGACGGATACGCGTACATGACGGATAAGTGCACATGACGGATAAGTGTACATGACGGATAAGTGTACATGACGGATGTGTACATGACGAATAAGTGTACATGACGGATAAGTGCACATAACTGATAAGTGCACATGACGGATAAGTGCACATGACGGGTAAGTGTACATGACGGATAAGTGTACAAGATGGATAAGTGTACAAGACGGATACGTGTGCATGACGGATAAGTGTACATGACAGATAAGTGTACATGACGGGTAAGTGCACATGACGGTTAAGTGCACAAGACAATTGTAAATGACGTATAAATATGCATGACGGATAAGTATACATGACGGGTAAGTGTACTTGATGGATGAATGTGCATGTCGGATAACTTTGCATGAGGTACTAGTGTGCATGACATACGTGTATATGACGAGTAAGCGTACATGACGGATAAGTGTGCATGATGGGTAAGTGTACATGACTGATGTGTATGACGAATAAATGTACATGATAAATTAGAGTACGTGAAGTATTAGTGTGCATGACGAATAATGTACATGATAAATTAGAGTACGTGACGTATTAGTGTGCATGACGGATAAGTGTACTTAGAAAACAAGTGTACATGATCATATGTTGGATTGTACTACAAGATGCATGTACATGGCTGACAACTTGAAATGAGAGATGAACTGGAAGTAAAAGGCAATTGAAAGTGGAAAGTGGAAGGCAAGTGAAAGTGGAAGGCAAGTGAAAGTGGAAGGCAAGTGAAAGTGGAAGGCAAGTGAAAGTGGAAGGCAAGTGAAAGTGGAAGGCAAGTGGAAGTGGAAGGCAAGAGGAAGTGGAAGGCAAGTGGAAGTGGAAGGCAAGTGGAAATGGAAGGCAAGTGGAAGTGGAAGGCAAGTAGAAGTGGAAAGCAAGTGAAAGTGGAAGGCAAGTGAAAGTGGAAGGCAAGTGAAAATGGAAGACAAGTGAAAGTGGAAGGCAAGTGGAAGTGGAAGGCAAGTGAAAGTGGTAGGCAAGTGAAAGTGGTAAGTGAAAGTGGAAGGCAAGTGAAAGTGGAAGGCAAGTGGAAGTGGAAGACAAGTGGAAGTGGAAGGCAAGAGAAAGTGGAAGGCAAGAGAAAGTGGAAGGCAAGAGAAAGTGGAAGGCAAGTGGAAGGCAAGTGAAAGTGGAAGGCAAGTGCACGAAACAAGAAATTACGAATAAACGAGACTGACTGCAAAGTGACTTTGAGGTAAGTGTGTATGACGTAACATATACGTGTAACGGAGTAGAGCTGATGATATATGGAAGTAACGGTTGAGCGTAACGGACAAGTGTGTATGACGTAACGTACAGTGTAACGGAGAAGTAGAGTTAATGATATATGGAAGTAACGGTTGAGTGTAACGGACAAGTGTGTTTGACGAGTACACGACAGTAACGGATGAGAGTAACGGAAAAGCAAATGTAACGGACAAAGTGTGACGGGTTAGTGAAAGTAACGGAAATAAAAAAAAAGACGTCTAAGTGGTTTGTGAAATGAACAGAGCTCAGAAACCACATATCAACTGCACAAAATATATCAATGATGACGTCACTGAAACAGACTGAAAGTCACTGAATTTCATAGACTGAAGCTGAAATATTACCTAAAGACTCCACAGTTTCAGATCCTGTTTTCAGGTTAAGCCTTTCAAGAAAAAAAAAAAAAAGTTATTTTGGTCTTCAAAGTTCTACTGAGCAAATCGAGTGAACAATAGGTGAACACATCAAGTGGAATTGGTGTTATCAGGAAAATAAAAGTTCATCAGATCAATTGATCCAGAGCGTCAATTTCGAGTAAATTGATCACTCAGTTGAACTTTGGACATATCAAGTGAGCATAAAAAAAATCCCAAGCGAGCATTTAATCCCCCTAAAGTGAGCATATCAAACCAAAAAAGTGGTCATAAAAGAAAGCCTTGTGTGTGCGTGAAGATCAAGTGAGCATATAAAGAAAGAATAAAAAAAGTTGTAAAAGAAAGAGAAAATAGAAATAAAAAAAGAGAAAAACTTTGAGTGGGTTGAGAACTCTCAGCTGCTATAGCGCCCAGTGAGTGAGATGAGAACTCTTAACTGGAGCTACAGCGCCCAGTGAGGAGAAAACCTTCGAGTGGGTTGAGAACTCTCAACTGGAGCTATAGCGCCCATTAAGTGGGTTGAGAACTCTCAACTCAGTGAGGGGGAAACCTTTGCGTGGGTTGAGAACTCTCAAGTGGAACTACAGCGTCCAGCGAGGGGAAAAGCTTTGAGTGGGTTGAGAACTCTCAACTCAGTGAAGGGAAAACCTTTGCGTGGGTTGAGAACTCTCAAGTGGAGCTACAGCGTCCAGTGAAAGGAAAAGCTTTGAGTGGGTTGAGAACTCTCAACTCAGTGAAGGGAAAACCTTTGCGTGGGTTGAGAACTCTCAAGTGGAGCTACAGCGTCCAGTGAAAGGAAAAGCTTTGAGTGGGTTGAGAACTCTCAACTCAGTGAAGGGAAAACCTTTGCGTGGGTTGAGAACTCTCAACTGGAGCTATAGCGCCCAGTGAGCAAAAGAGCTTAGGTGAAGGAGGTCAGTCGAGTTCGGGTGCGGTTGACCCCTTCCAAGGAGCTCCTGGTCGCGGTTACCCGCTTGTCCGAGCACCCATGCAGACCAACGTGTCCGGCGGGGGTGGAGGGGGAGCCCGATACCACCGCGACGACGACGATGACGACGATATCGGAGAAGAGGAGACTTCGACGCTCGCCAACACGGTCAAGGTATGTGGACGACCTTAGGGGAGTGACCTTGGAGTGAGGTGACCTTTAGGCTGATAGTGATTTTTTTTTCTTCATATTTTTATCTTTTTAATTTACCTAATAACCTGTTTACTCATTTACCCATGTATCTTTTGCACTTGAAAATTTATCTAAGGTTTGGACTCTGCAGTGAGCAGCGACTTTTGTATTGTCTCTTGTCAGATATCTTCATCCAGATCTTCTATCCTTGCGAGACACTGTCACACACCGAAGACAAGGAGTCATCGAGATGGTGACAGAAAGATCTAAGGAGGGCGGAGAGAGGGGAACAGGGGAGGGGGAGAGAGGGAGAGGAGAAGGAGGAGAGGGAGAAGAATAGGGGTAGGGAGGAGGGGAGAGGGAGAGAGGGAGAGGGGTGTAGGGAGAGAGGGAGAGGGGGAAGAGAGGGAGAAGAGAAGGGGAAGGGAGAGAGAGAAGGGGGAGAGAGGGGAAGAGGGGAGGGGGAGAGGGGGAGGGGAGAGGGGGAGGGGAGAGGGGGAGGGGAGAGGGGGAGGGGAGAGGGGGAGGGGAGAGGGGTAGGGGAGGGGAGAGGGGGAGGGGAGAGGGGGAGGGGAGAGGGGGAGGGGAGAGGGGGAGGGGAGAGGGGGAGGGGAGAGGGGGAGGGGAGAGGGGGAGGGGAGAGGGGGAGGGGAGAGGGGGAGTTGGAGAGGGAGAAGAATAGGGGTAGCAAGAAGGGGAAGGGGGAGAGAGGGGAAGAGGGGAGGGGGAGAGAGGGGAGGGGGAGAGAGGGAAAGAGGGGAGGGGGAGAGAGGGAAAGAGGGGAGGGGGAGAGAGGGAAAGAGGGGAGGGGGAGAGAGGGGGAGAGGGGGAAAGAGGGGAGGGGGAGATAGGAAGAGGGGGAGGGGGAGATAGGAAGAGGGGAAGAGGGGGAGAGGGAGAGAGAGGGAGAGGGAGAGAGGGAGGGGGAGAAGAATAGTGGTAGGGAGAAGGGAAAAGGGAGAGGGAGATGGGATTAGGGAGCCTATTTCAGGGACCACCCCCGCCTTCCCCTACAAAGTAGATCCGGACGTAATCTCAACAAAGGAAAAGGTAACTCAGCCGCAGGATCTATAAAGCACGAGCCGCGTGAACACGGTGATGCACTTTTATGATTTTCTTCTGGTTAAAAACGATTTTGGGCAGATAAGTGATCAGATGCCTTAAAGGGGTCTCGATTTCTCGATACCCTGTTCAACCCAGTGGCCGTACCCTAATCTTAGCTATAATATATTCTGACGTTCTTAGCCAGAAAAAAAATTATAGAGTGTTGTTTGATCAAAATGGTGCTGGATCAATGTGACGCATTGGTATCAATCTCAATACGGTCCCGGGTTCGACACCAGAGGCTATGCTAATACATAGGGTAAAGGTGACTGTTTTGGTCTTAACTACCCACCTTATGATACAAACTCAGTTTTCTTTAATCTGGGGTTTTCTTTCACAGCTGGAAAATATCCACCTGTAGCCAGGTGAGGTACTCACCTGGCAACATTATATATATATATATATATATATATGTATATATATATATATATATATATATATATATATATATATATATATAATTGTCAAAATGACACAAACACTTGTCGAAAGACTCGCCTGCATAAAGGAGTTGATGAAATATAGTACAAACCATGTTCTACCCGAGAGCCCTCGGCAGATTGATTAGTCCGTGAACTATTTCGTTCTTTTTTGAAGGGTCAGTGTAGTACAGGCGGTACAGTCCTCGCTTTATATGAAGCATTCCGCTCTGGCGGGGGTTCGAATCACAGTTGATGAGTTTATTTCCAAATATATTTCCATATATATATATATATATATATACATATATATATATATATATATATATATATATATATACTGGTGAGAAATGTAGTAACAACTAACACCCCAGTCGGACGAAATAAATAGTTGAGTAAGCGAAACTATATATTTCATTAGCTAACTGCAATCCTCTTCGTACTACTGAAGAGGATTGCAGTTGGTAATCGATATATCTAGTTTCGCTTACTCGCCTCGTTCTTTTGTCCGACTGTGGTGTTAGTTGCGATATTATATTGTATTATATATATATATATATATGTATATATATATATATATATATATATATATATACACATATACACATACACCTATAAAAGATTGCTGATCTCTTTCAACCTCTGCTATCCCTCCATTCTGCGACTTCCCATTAAAGTTCTCCTTTACTACCGACTTCCCCCTCTCTCTTTGGTGCGATATTGTCCCCCAGAGATAGAAACCTTAGGGTTGCCGCCGACGCCTCCGCCGCTGCTACTGGAGGTCGTGGTGGTGACAGCAACATCAGGGCTTCTATTTTGAGGATGACAATAATGATGATGATTTCTGATGAAGGTTCTTGATGATGATGATTATTTTTTATTATGATGATTTTTGATGACAATGATGATTTTGATGATGAGGATTTTTAATTTTGAGGATTTTTAATGTTGAGGATTTTTAATGTTGAGGATTTTTGATGAGGATTTTTAATGAGGATTTTTGGTGATTATTTTTGATAATGATAAAGATGATGATGATGATAAAGATGATGATGGTTCTTGATGATGATTTTTTATGATTTTTTATGACACTGATGATATTTGATAACGATGAGGATTTCTGATGAGGATTTTTTATGATGTTTTTATGATATTTCTTATGATGATTTTTGGTGATGAGGATTTTTGGTGATAATGGTTTTTGATGATGATGACAAAGATAATGATGATGGTGATGATGATAAAGATTAAGATGGTGATGATGATGGTGATGATGGTGATGGTGATGATGGTGATGATGGTGATGATGATGATGATGATGATGATGATGATGATGATGATGATGATGATGATGATGATGATGATGATGATGATGATGATGATGATGATGATGATGATGATGATGATGATGATGATGATGATGATGATGATGATTACCATCATAATTACATATTAGGAACCTCTACATGTTAAATTCTTTTATCTCTCGCCATAACAAAATGCACAATGTACATCCCGCTATCAGAGGGACGAAATACATCATTATTCTGTACAATTCTGATCCGTGAAGATGTAATGGCCGGTGTGGACACTAATCTATAATGTATGAATTCAGTATTTGCCGGAGGGGGAGCGATATTTGAGAACCATTAATTAGATATTCATGAGCACTAGAAAATAAAATCCCAGTTAATTCGAAGCGCATTATGTAATCCATTAGTTTTTTCCCCAAGACCCCTTCCCCCCTCCGCCTTTTTGAGGGGAAGGGGGGAGAAGGATGGAGGGGGAGGGGGAGAGGGAAGGAGAGGGAGGGGAGAAGGAAGGAGGGGAGGGGAGAAGGAAGAGGAGGGATGGGAGAAGATAGGAGGGGAGGGGAGAAGGAAGGAGGGGAGGGGGAGAAGGAGGGAGGGGAGGGGGAGGAGAAGGGAGGAGGGGGAGAGGGAGAAGGGAGGAGGGGAGGGGGAGAAGGAGGGAGGGGATGGGGAGGGGAGAAGGGAGGAGGGGGAGAGGGAGAAGGGAGGAGGGGAGGGGGGAGAAGGGAGGAGGGGGAGAAGGAAGGAGAGGAGGGGGAAAAGGAAGGAGGGGAGGGGGAGATGGAAGGAGGGGAGGGGGAGAAGGAAGGAGGAGAGGGGGAGAAGGAAGGAAGGGGAGAAGGGAGGAGGGGGGAAGGGAGAAAGAATGAGGGGGAAGGAGAATAAGCGTGGTTGGGTTGGAAGATAGCTGGACGAAACATTGAAGACGATATGTATATACTGTATACATGAGAATGTTGGGAGTACGATTTTGATGAGGAGTAGAAATATTACAGGAAGACACGCGTGTAATATAATGACCTCCTTACTCACCCAACTTCTGTTTTGTCCAGGCTAACTTCCTTTAGATTTCGCGACAGTTTAAGACTTTCAGAACAGTGATGAACTACATTCATGTCTGATTTGGCTTAAGCCAGGCGATTTCATTCAATTAAGGGACTGTTTTCGTACCTTGGGGAAGCGAACCCAAGTTGGGTCGCCAAGCGTTTTTCCTGGGGTCGCCAAGACAATTTTTTTTTTTTTTTTTTTTTTGCAAAATTATATGAATTCAATACAATAACCTTATATATTAACACACATCGCTCATTCATTTCAACACTGACATAACTCAAAAAATGCTACTTTTCAGGAGAAGCAAAATAAACTTTTAATTATGTAATACAGTCTCCCATGGAACTTTTAAACGAGGTATTTAGCAATGAATTTTTATTTCATGATTAAATGTAGTACATGACATCTCATATTAAAAAATACATTTGTTATAAACATGCTTTGTGCCTATTTGAAAAATAAATTTGGAATTATGACGTTATTGCCTTGAGCGACATCTAGCGGCCAGTTTTGCTACTAGAGTTATGGCGCTCTTACCACAAATATAGAAAATGGCAAATTCAGTGGTATAAATAACTCAAAATCTTCAATTTTTGAGTTATGTCATTGTTGAAATGAAAGAGCGACATACAAATAGATTAGTGTCGTCCCGAACATAACATGGAAATCATATTGGGGTCGCCAAGACATTTTTTTTTCTTTCAAAATTATACAAATTCAATACAATAACCTTAGATATTAACACATATGCAAATAGATTAGCGGGGTCGCGGTTGTATTATGCGGTTCATATTGGGGGTCGCCTAAAAATAATAATAATAAAATAAAATAAAATAAATAAAAATAAATTGGAAACACCGAGTTAAGGGGTTGAACAAAGGATAAAATATCTCGGTCGACTTTATTGAGTTGAAAAAAAAAAGATCCCTGTGCACATCAAAAGGGGTTTTGAGTCTCGGGCCTTTTTATGATTTTTAGTAGAAATGTTTTCGTTTCAGAGCGAAAAGAACATTTGGTTAAAACCAGCCGTCAGTGAAGTGAAATAAACAAATATATAAATAAATAGATAAATAGATAAACAAACATATGAAGAAATAATTAAATACATAAATAAATGAATAAAGAAATAAGTGAAGATAAACAAATAAAAGATAAATAGAAATTTTAATATAGATAAATATAAATTAATAAATACATGAAGAAATAATAAAACAAATAGATAAAGATAATGAATAAAAGATAAGTGAATAGATAAACATATAAAGATAAATAAAAAATAAAATTATATTTTTGCTTACGCCGACTAAAAGAATTTCACAAATTGGCTCAATTTTTAACGTTTTAACGAAACAAGAATTGACCTGCTTTATCCTATTGGATGACAGAAGATTTCATTCACTCGCGATTCGGCTTCAGAGTTGGAAGTTAAGGTGATCGTGATTAGCTCTTCAGTTTAGTTAATCGCTTCTATCCATAAACGGGATCAAGCAAGACGAATTTATTCAGTTAGACTGGATATTCACGACGACGACTTCTACTTCTACTTCTTCTTTTCTTCTTCTTCTTTTCTTCTTCTTCTTTTCTTCTTCTTCTTTTCTTCTTCTTTTCTTCTCCTTCCTCTTTTCTTCTTCTTCCTCTTTTCTTCTTCTTCCTCTTTTCTTCTTCTTCCTCTTTTCTTCTTCTTCCTCTTTTCTTCTTCCTCTTTTTTTCTTCGTCTTCTTCTTCGTCTTCGTCTTCTTCTTCGTCTTTTTCTTCGTCTTCGTCTTCCTCTCCTTCTTCATGCTCTTTTTCGTGTTCTTCATGTTCTTCTCCTTTTACTTCTATTCTTTCTCCTCCTCTTCCTCCTTTGTGTACTTACTCTTCCACTTCTTTTCTTCTTCCTCCTCTCCTTCTTCCTCTTCTCCTTTTCCTTTTCCCTCTTCTTATTCTTCCTCTTCCTTTTCTCCTCCTTTCTCTTCCTCTTCTTCCCCTTCTCCCTCTTCCTCTTCTGTAAATATATGTACAAGTATGTGTGTATGTACATGTATATATGTACATGCATATTTATGTGTATATGTATATGTACATACTGTAAATATGTACATGTACAAGTATGTATGTACATGTATATTTATGTATATATGTACATGTAAGCATATGCATATCTTTTGGCGTACCAACAAATACCAAACTATCTTCCATCTATCGATTAAAGGTTTTATACAACATAAAGACACAGGAATGAAACAGAAGGATTTTCATCCACGAAAAAAAAATATATTTTAAAAATTAAGAGATGGAGTATGCAAAGGTATGCATTTTGATTTTTGGAAAGAAATATACAGTCAGTATATTTGCAAAAATATAAATCCATCTTTGTGAATTTTCAAACCTTTGACCATGTATTCTTTGTTTAAGTTTTCCTTTTTTTTTGTATATTCGTGTATTCTACAACTGAACGCCAAACTGACACACACACACACACATATATATATATATAATATATATATATATCTATACATACAAATTACATACATTACATACGTATATATATATATACACACATATATACATACATATATATACATACATATATACATATATATACATACATATATACATATATATACATACATATATACATATATATACATACATATATACATACATACATACATATACATACATATATACATACATATACATGCACATATGTATGTATGTATGTATGTATGTATGTATGTATTTTCGCCTCATCATCCCCTACTGTTATTTCTTGGTATTTCAGTGTGTTCACTTATTTACTGACAGACTGAAGGGTTGAACCAACCTTATCC
>NC_134818.1:3582912-3587912 GCF_046742065.1 Oratosquilla oratoria
GCTGAAATAATTTCAGTATCGCTGTGCTGCAAGCCGTTACTCCACATCTCGTGGGCGGGGAGTTTGGTGTGTGTGTGCGTGTAAGGTCATAGTATTACCCACAGATCGGTCATATATGAGCTCTGAACTCTCATACGGGAGGGTAATAGGTGTTGTTTACGAGCCTAACAAGTGGTCCAAGACAATGGTGAATCACACACACACACACACACACACACACACACACACACACACACACACACACACGCACGCACGCACACACACACACACACACACACACACACGTACACACACACACACACACACACACACACGCACGCACGCACGCACACACACACACACACACACACACGCACACACGTACACACGCACACACGCACACACACACACACACACACACACACACACACGTTTGCCGCTTCCAAGGTGCTAAGGAATTCGTGAGACAAATTTTCAAAGTTTTTGATAACAGAGCGGGCAGAACCTTGCAGCTGGGATGAAGGAAGGAGGAGAGGGAGGGAGGAGAGGGAGGAGAGGGAGGAAAGGGAGGAGAGGGAGGAGAGGGAGGGAGGGTAAAAAGGGTTGTCACTGGGAAACGGAAGGAAGGAGGAGAGCACTGGAGAGCAGAGCTGGGCGCGTTCCTAGGTGCGTTTCTCGGTGTCCTGACTATACATGTGTCAGTCAGGACACAGAGGAACGCATGTAGAAACGCATCTTGGAACGCGCCCAGCTATTCTGGAGAGACCCATAGAGTTTGAAGGTGACGACAGTACTCTGTGTGGAGGGAGTTGAGGGAGGAAGGGGAGAGTAGGGGAAAGAGGGATTTGAAGGGGTGGGAGAGAGGAGGAGAGAGGGAGGAGAGATGGGAGAGGGGAGTGGAGTGTGAGGGCGATGAGAGAGGGAGAGATATGGGAGGAAGGAGGGGGGAGGAGAGGGAAGGGACAGAGAGGGAGGAGAGGGGAGGAGAGAGAGGGGAGGGAAGGAGAGGATGAGAGAGAGAGAGGAGAGGGAGATAGGGAGAGAGAGGGAGAGGAGAGAGAGAGTGAGAGGGAGAGAGAGAGAGAGAGAGAGAGAGAGGGAGAGAGAGAGAGAGAGAGAGAGAGGAAGAGGAGGGAGGAGAAGAGAGAGAGAGGAGGAGGAGAGGAGAGAGAGGATGGAGGACAAGAAGGAGATAAGAGGGGGGGAGAAAGGAGAGGGACAAGGAGAAGAAGAG
Source organism: Oratosquilla oratoria (assembly GCF_046742065.1). Taxonomy (NCBI): domain Eukaryota; kingdom Metazoa; phylum Arthropoda; class Malacostraca; order Stomatopoda; family Squillidae; genus Oratosquilla; species Oratosquilla oratoria. The sequence continues at coordinate 3,584,126 of NC_134818.1, forward strand.
GGGGAGAAAGAGAGGGAGAAGGAGAAGGAGAGGGGGAGAAAGAGAGGGAGAGGGAGAGGGAGAAGGAGAAAGAGAGGGAGAAGGAGAGAGAGAGAGAGAGAATGAGAGAGAGGGAATGAGAGAGAGAGAGAGAGAGAGAGAGAGAGAGAGAGAGAGAGAGAGAGAGAATAGAGAGAGAAGAAGGAGAAGAGGATAAGGAGAAGAAGAGGGAAGAGAGGGAAAGAGTGGGAAGAAAGAGGAAAGAGAGGGAGAAGAGGAGAAGGGAGAGGGAAGAATAGGGGAGGAGGAACGGGAAAAAGGAAGAATGAAGGGAAGGAGAAGGACGAAAAGAAAAGAAGAAGATTCAGCGAAGAGAGAACGCGAAGAAGAAGAACGCGAAGAAGAAGAACGCGAAGAAGAAGAAGAAGAAGAAGAACGAGAGGAAGAAGAAGAACGAGAGGAAGAAGAAGAACGCGAGGAAGAAGAAGAACGCGAGGAAGAAGAACAACAACGTGAAGAAGAAGAACGCGAAGAAGAAGAAAAACGGGAAGAAAATCGCGAAGAAAAACGCAAAGAAGAAGAAGAGGAAGAAGAAGAAGGCAGACAGGAGAGGAGAGGGAAGAAGTGGGCGAGGGAGGAATAACAGAAGGATAATTTTGGGGAGGTTGGGGGAAGGAGTGCAAGTAAAGGTCATTAGGAAGAGTCTGAGGATGCGTAGGGGAATGGCGGAAGTCCTTTTGGAGAAAGATCAGGGAGCTCCTGGCAGGAGCTCTGCCCCAAAGTTCTTCTTTGATGCCGAAGGCCTCTTTGTCCCTTCTTTGGCCTCTGGTCCTCGGCCCTCCAAGTCAGTCAAGAAATTTTGATTTTGGACCCTTGGTTGAAGGAAATCGTCTGGGATACACCAGAATCAATTCTGGATGTTATTGAGTTACTGCAGAGAAAGTAATGGTCATCAAGTTCTCTCTCTCTCTCTCTCTCTCTCTCTCTCTCTCTCTCTCTCTCTCTCTCTCTCTCTCTCTCTCTCTCTCTCTCTCTCTCTCTCCAACACTTACATAGTACCACTATCTCGCCATCACCATTTCGGGGGATCCTGAATGATTATTGTATTATGTCTCCATTTAAAGAATGTGTGTAATATATGACATGTCCTCTAACACAATGCTGTGATAGATGTACTATTGTTTGCCGCCCACGGGCGTAATAAATTTATTAAAACCAAAATCTCTCTCTCCCTCTCTCTCTCTCTCTCTTTTAGGTTACCAAAGGAGTGCAAAATTTTATGCACACATTGTATTATGGAAGATTGGTTTCACTAATAAATACTACATTATTTGGCGCCTTGTGCAAGATCAGAACAACGATATTTCTTCACGTCGACTATTAACGATACGATCAAGCCTACGAGGTCATAAAAGACTCGTTCAAGTCGTTAATCTACGACCCAAGAATATACGACTACTAGAGCTCCCTAGAAGAGATTAACTACTATTAGTTGCAGCCTATCGTAGACAGGACCCACTGTGCTCGAGAGAACCTCGGAGAACACCCAAGGACCGAGAACGCCTTCTCCTCTTCAGGAAAAAAAAGAAAAAAGAAAAAAAAATTGTGTCATGGAAGTGTGTGCAGTTAATCCCATGATTAGTATATAGGCATGTATGTATTCTATACTGCCTATGTCTAACCATAAAACTACACATTCAAAGACGTGAGGCCAAGTGTTTCTATCTAGCCTAGAAATCATCACCATAGCAACGCTCTTTACTAATTCTATTCTGGCTAACGACAAAGGATATCATTCACGTAATAAGATGTCGCAACAATGAAGAACTTAAAATCGCATGTACACATGTACAGTCGCGATAAAAAGTACACGTATACTTACATATCCGCCACCATAAAGTGGCCAGCTTATATAGAGGGAAGAAATATAATCCACATTACCGTACTTTGCATGTCTTCAGCTTCTGATTGCATAATGATCAAGAAATTTGTTCATTAATTCTATTTGATTCTTTAGCTTATTTCATTACATTCAATTATGTTCTATTTCGTTTCAAATTTTTTATTTTATTCTATTATAATTCAATCTATTAAATTCTAATACATATTTCACTTGATACATCTTATTTCATTTAAACTGATTTTATTTTATTTGTTCTATATTTCATACAACAATTTTCGTAATGTATACACAAGCAACTGCATCTATAGGGAAGCATAGAAACATGTATATTCAGATGTGTTCAGGAACTCACATATACAAAAATAAAAAATACAGAAACGTTTCTGACATTCAAAACGTTTCCACTAGAACTCCCAGCAACGATTGGTTTAACTGTTCATATCGAAGTCTATACATACTGCATATATGCATGCACGCATGAAGAATCGCGACAAAAGTTTTGACCCACTGAGTTTTTCATAACACAAAATTGAAATTCTTCGTTTGGCAATTCTTTTTATCTATTCAAGAAAATTAACTAATTGTAAGATAAGAATTACTTAGAAAAATATGCCACATACTAGACAAAATATAATATTGATGTTACGAGAACTGGAGAATGGGTAAAAACTTATGTTCTTGACTGTACATGAACACAAATACTCTCACTCACTCACTCACTCACTCACTCACACACACACACACACACACACACACACACAATAGCTGTCGATCACGAGTCCAACACGTGATTCAAAGACAAAGTGAACACACACACACACACACACACACACACACACACACACACACACACACACACACACACACACACACACACACACACACACACACGACTCGATGGCGCAGTTCGTAGAGTTCCAGGCTGCCACTGCGGCGAGGGAAATAGCTGTCGATCACGAGTCCAACACGTGACCCAAGACCATGGTGAATCACACACACACACACACACACACACAAACCCCAGACATAAACACAAACACCAACACTAGCATGAACACCATAACACAAAAAATACTCTACAACTATTATTTTTTTCTCTGCCTCAGAATATGGAACAATAACATAAATAAACATTATATCTTCACTACGAGTAATGTAATTCCACGATTTTTTATATCAAAAACAAGCCATAAACATTCCTATACTTTTATTCCAAACATCGCGTACAGTTTCAGTCATTTGCGAGGGAGTTCTGTGGCTTCTCTGTTTCTCCCTTTATCATCTTTATTCTGGCTGACACCGGAGAGTTTCTTTCTGTCTTTGGAGGAAAGGTTTCTGCCATAAAGGATAACGTTACTAACCTAGTTATTCTCAAAGCGTCTGTTGTGGATTCAACGAGGCTGTTGCTGTTCTTCAGAGGGTCTGCGGTGTTGGAAGAGGAGGTGTGTGCCGGGGGACGTGGCTGTGTAGTGGGTGTGGTTCTGGGTGATATGAGCTTGTGGTGTTGTGGTAAGGGGTGTGTGTGAAGTTGTGTGTGTTGTGTATGATATGGTGTGGTGTGTGAGTGACTGGTCCTGGGTGTAGTACATGGTGAGTGTGGTGTGGGTGTGATTGTGTGTGTAGTGTGTAGTTACGTGTTGGGTGGTGTGTGTGTATGTGCATGGTGTATGGTGGGTGGTAGTAAATGTGAGTTGGTGTATGTGTGTGTGTGTGTCTGTGAGTGGTGTTGACGTGTGGTGTATATATGTGGGTGTGTGTGTGTATATATGTGTGGGTGTGTGTATGTGTGTGGGTGTGTGTGGTATGTAGAGTGGGGGTGAGTCTGTGTGTGTGGTGTGTGTTTGTGTATTGTTGTGTTGGGTGGGTGGTATATGGTGAGTGGTGAGTGTCGGGAGTGTTTATAGT
>NC_134818.1:3600412-3622912 GCF_046742065.1 Oratosquilla oratoria
CTGAGAATGACCTGAGGTCGGGTCAGGAGAAGGGGGAAGGATATTTATTAACAATTTGTTTTGTAATGAAGATTCCTAAGATTATGTCTGGGGTCCATTGACCCATAGAAATATTCATAGTGGGAAGATAATCTATGAAGTGGATTACACCATTTTACTTCTGAATCTACAACCAGATTTATAAGCAAGTTCAAATTTGTCCCAGTCCATCCAGTGATTTAAATCGTCCACGTGTTGGAACACGTCTGAACTTTCTTGACCATACTCGTACCTAGTTGAATTTTTGTCCTCATTCAACACAAGCCAAACGCGAAGGTCATTGGCGTTCATCGTCCGTCCAGAAATATCGGCAACCCCTTCTCCGTTTTCTTTAATTGGATTACCTGGCGCGTGGTCAGAAACCTTCCGGGCACACCTGGGTGCTCTTCTTGCGCGTGCGCCGAAGAATGAATGGAGTTGGCCCGGGGAGGTCTCTCAGGAGGGATGAGAGGTGTCTGCCTTCAGGGGTGTTGGAGAAGTCGTGCGGATGTGGTGGGGGAGAACAAGGAAAGAGGTGGTGGGTGAGCGAGATGTATTGTGGTGGGGAGGGAGGAAGGGGGGAGGGAGGAAGGGGGGAGGGAGGGAGGGGGGGAGGAAGGAGGGAGGGACGAGGGAAGGAGGGAGGAAGGAAGGAGGAAGGAGGGAGGGAGGGAGGAAGGTAGGGAGGAAGAGAGAGAGAGGGAGAGAGAGAGAGAGAGAGAGAGAGAGAGAGAGAGAGAGAGAGAGAGAGAGAGAGAGAGAGAGAGAGAGAGAGGGGGGGGGAGAGTGAGGGGGAATGAGAGAGTGAGAGAGTGAGAGAGAGAGAGTGAGAGTGAGAGTGAGAGAGAGTGAGAGAAAGAATGAAAGAGTGAGTGAGATAGAAAGAGAAAAATAGAGAGAGCGACGGACAGATAAAGAGAGGAAGATAAAGGGAGAGAGAAAAGAGGCAATTTTGGGAGGGTATATATAATGTGATGGAGTGAAAGAAGCGAAAGGAGATGAAGGTGAAGAGATAGTGAGGGAGGGAGCAAGTGTTGGAGAAGGAGAGTAGATAGTAAAGAAGGAGATATAGTGGGCAACCGCAAGTTATATAAAGTTGGTCTGGAAGTTATCAGAAGAGTGTTAGAGAGACAGTGGGGGTGGGAGGGAGAGAGTGAAGAGAGAAGACAGATAAAGATAAGAGAAGGAATGTTGGAGAAATGGGAGAAAATGGTGGAGACGGCAAAGGAAGGGAACCACAAAGATGGTTTGGAATTTGACATCGAGTTCCTGAAAGGCTTTTGGCTCGGTGTTGGAGTGTTGGAGAGCTGTTGGAGGATGTGGTGGAGGAAGAGGGGGGAGAGAGGATGCCAAGGAGGGAGATAAAATGCTGGAGATGTCAGGGGCACGGCCAGTGGGCACCCACAAATCGAAATGGAGTTTAGTGGTTAAGGAGTTCTTGCACGAAGAGTTATTTGGCGTCCGTGGAAAGGAAGGCGGGGAGGGAGAGGGAGGGAGGAAGGAAGAAGGAGGAGGAGGGTGGTAGGGGAGGGAGGGAAAGGAAGAAGGAGGAGGAGGGTGGTAGGGGAGAGAGAGGGAGGAAGGAAGAAGGAGGAGGAGGGTGGCAGGGGAGGGAGAGGGAGGAAGGAGGAAGAAGGAGGAAGAAGGAGGAGGGTGGTAGGGGAGGGAGAGGAAGAGGGAGGAAGGAGGAAGAAGGAGGAGGGTGGTAGGGGGAGGAGGGTGGTAGGGGAAGGAGAGGAAGGGGAAGGAGAGGAAGGGGGAGGAAGGAAGGAAGAGGAGGGTGGTAGGGAAGGGAGAGGAAGGGGTAGGAAGGAAGGAGGAGGAGGGTGGTAGGGGAAGGAGGGAAGACGAAGGGAGGGAAAGGAGGTCAAGAAGAAGGAGAGGATATTGTAGAGAAAATAAATGGTAGAAAGAGAGAGAAGGTGGTGGGGAGGGGGAGGTGGTGGTGGTGAGGGGGAGGTGGTGGTGGGGAGGAAGAGGTGGTGGCAGGGAGAGAGAGTAGGTGAGGGGAAAGGTGGAGGTATGGAGGAAAACGAGATTATGGTGGAGAGACGGAGGAGAAACGATGGAGAAATGGAAATGATGGAGAGACAGAGGATGGAGGGAGGTAGTGAAAAGAGGGAGAAAGTGATGGACAGGGATGAAGTATTCAGGAGAGAGAGAGAGAGAGAGAGAGAGAGATGATAGATAGAGAGATAGAGAGAGAGAGAGAGAGAGAGAGAGAGAGAGAGAGAGAGAGAGAGAGAGAGAGAGAGAGAGAGAGAGAGAGGGAGTGGGAGAGGGGGAGAGAGAGAGAGGGAGTGGGAGAGGGGGAGAGAGAGAGAAAGGAAGAGGGAGAGAGGGGGAGAGGGAGAGAGGGGGAGGGGGAGAGAGGGGGAGGGGGAGAGGGGGAGGGGGAGAGAGGGAGGGGGAGAGAGGGAGAGGGGGTGGGGGAGAGAAGGGGAGGGGGAGAGAGGGAGAGGGGGTGGGGGAGAGAGGGGGAGAGGGGGAGGTGAGAGAGAGGGAGAGGGGAAGGGGAGAGAGAGGGAGAGGGGATGGGGGGAGAGAGGGAGAGGGGAAGGGGAGAGAGGGGGAGGGGAGAGAAGGGGAGGGGGAGGGGGAGGGGGAGAGGGAGAGGGGAGAGGGAAAAGGGGAGAGGACTTTAACAAGATATGAATTGGTGGAGGAATGTGAGGGAGGCAAAAGCAATGTTGAAGAAGAATGAGGGAAGGAGAAATGGTGTTGGAGAGAGAGAAAAGGAGTGGCAGTTATAGGAGAGGGTGGAGATTGGCCTGGATTCGAACAGTGTACTGAGGGAGAGAAGAAGAAATTGTTGGAGCAGACTCGAGCAGCGTAGAGTGGAGAGAGTGGGTGAGGTAGGAGAATATTATGAGAATATTAACCTAGTCAGGATTGTCGTCAAGCGATTTTATTCAGCTAAGTGAAACCTCACTCAGTAACTCAGAGGAAGGACCCCATGAGCATAGAGCAGATGTCACTGTGATCTATGACAGTTCCCACAAACGAGTGGGATTTTTTCTCCACAAAATTTCCCACAAGGAAATCTGGATTTCCACATTTTTTTCCCACAAAAAGAAGGAATTATTATAAACACAAGTTCATTGCAACGTATAATTTGCTCACAAAATATTCCATGTGAGCAAACGTTTCCCACAAAAGTGGGAATTTCCCACAAATTTGTGGAAAATTCCCACAGAATGGCATCGAAGAGAGAGAAATTTCCGTCTCTGGTTCCCAGAGACAGAAATCTCTCCCGTCTGTCCCAAAGGTAATTCAATTCAGTTGACGGAAATTTCCTTTCCACCCGTAGGGAATACTCTTACCTTTCCTTAACAAAATCTCCGGGCGGCAAAAAAAAAAAAAAAAAAAAAAAAAAAAAAAACGACCACCGTATAGAGGTACTCTTGGTTTGGGAAAAACCACACGACGGTAGCCATAATAAACACAATATTCAAATACGCAGACTTCGAAAGGTAAGGCTTTTTATTAGTAAGAGGTTACTCGAACGCTTGAAAGAAAACGCCTGGCGAAAGCCTAGCGAAAGCCGAGCATAGACTTCTTAGCCTTCAAAAGGTCAGCAGAGGACGGGAGGAGGAATGTGGAGGGAGCATAAAGGGAATTTAGTTGATGGAGAGGGAGAGATATGCAAGGGAAGGAGGAAAGGTGGAGGGGAGAGAAGGTGGAGAGGAAGGAGGGAATTTATTGAGGCTGTAGGAGAAATTCTATTGGGGCAACGTGAATATTGGTGGGGAACGGAGAAAAATATATAGGAAATGCGCGCGCGAACGCACGCACGCACGCACACACACACACACACACACACACACAAACACACACACGGAGAGAGAAAGAGAGGGGAGAGGGAGAGGTAGAAGGAGAGAGAGGGGGAGAGAGAGGAGAAGGGACAGAGAGGAGAAGGGAGAGAGAGAGAGAGAGAGAGAGAGAGAGAGAGAGAGAGAGAGAGAGAGAGAGAGAGAGAGAGAGAGAGAGAGAGAGAGAGAGAGAGAGAGAGAGAGAGAGAGAGAGAGAGAGAGAGAGAGAGAGAGAGAGAGAGAGAGAGAGAGAGAGAGAGAGAGAGAGAGAGAGAGAGAGAGAGAGAGGGCGGAAGAGAGAAAGGGAGGTAAAAAGTGAGAGAGTGAGTGAGAGAAGGAAAAAAGGAGGGAGGGTGAGAGGGGAGGAGGATTCCAAGAGGGGAGTCAGATAGAGGGGAACTGGGAATCTTCGTGAGGGTAAAGGAATGGGGAATGAGTGGGAGTTTTCGGGAGTCCGTGAAGGAGTCTCGGAAACTCCCAAATGGGAATGTATTCCTGCCGTAGGAATTCCGAAGTGGGAATGGGACTCGCTTATCGAGTCTCTGCGGGTTGGCAAGCGGGAATTGGGAATTGGGGGGAGGGGGGCTGAGTGGAGGGAAGGGTGCTGAATGGGGGGAAGGGGGGGCCTGGAGGGGGGGAGACGTCTTCATAAGTTTGAGGGTTTCTGACGTAATGTCACGTCAAGGACATGACATCATAGTAAAGTTGACGAGCTTGACGTCATCGGGATGTCATTTTGGGATTAAAGATGTTATAGTTGGGATGTCAAAGGCGGATTGACGTCACATCAGATTGACGTCATAGGGTGATGTCATAAGGAAAGTGGTGAAAGAGGTTTGATAGTTTCGAAGGTGAAACGACGTCAACAAAGACCCGAAGACGTCTTTGAGTCGGAGACTTCACTGTTGACATCACCGAAATGAAGACTTCGTTCGGGTGATGTCAGGAGCCGGAGAAGGGTAATGACGTCACCCGCTGACGTCACGAGTTTCATTACGTCAGCCGTTGCAACAGCGGGGCATTGTTGCAGTCACCCTTCCAATTTATTGCAAGCGCTTTCATCATGGTGTCTGCAAGAAATTCGCTGTTGTTGTTGTCAGACATTGCTTGGCCCGTGTTGCAAGGTTGCAAGAGACCCAGACCCATTTCGGGGGAGTCTGGCCTTGGAGACTCCTGGCTGATGCAAGAGACTCCCTGTTGCTGTAAGGGACTCCCTGTTGCTGTAAGGGACTCCCTGCTGCTGGAAAAGACTATCTCTTTCTGAAACAGAATCCCTGTTGCCCAAAGAGATATCTCCCAGTCCCATTTCGGTGGAGTCTGACTTCGGAGGAAACTTCGTTGCAAGAGACTCCTTGCTAATGCTACAAGAGACTCCCTGTTCCTGCAAGGGATTCCCTCTTTCTGAAACAGAATCTCTGTTGCTCAATGAGACATCTCCCAGACCCATTTCGAGGGAGTTTGACTTCGGAGGAAACTTTGTTGCAGGAGACTCCCTGCCGCTCAAAGAAACTCCCTCTTTCTTAAAGACATCTCCCAGGCTCATTTCCAGGGAGTCTGACCTTGGAGAAAACTTCGTTGCAGGAGACTCCCAGCTGCTGCGAGAGACTCCCTCTTTCTGAAACAGAGCCCTTGTTGACTAAGGAGACATCTCCCAATCCCATTTCGAGGGAGTCTGACCTTGGAGGAAACTTCGTTGTAGGAAACTCCCTGCTGCTGCAAGGGACTCCCTGCTGCTGCAAGGGACTCCCTGCTGCTGCAAGGGGCTCCCTGCTGCTGCAAGGGGCTCCCTGCTGCTGCAAGGAGCTCCCTGCTGCTGCAAGGGGCTCCCTGCTGCTGCAAGGGGCTCCCTGCTGCTGCAAGGGGATCCCTGCTGCTGCAAGGGGATCCCTGCTGCTGCAAGGGGCTCCCTGCTGCTGCAAGGGGATCCCTGCTGCTGCAAGGGGCTCCCTGCTGCTGCAAGGGGCTCCCTGCTGCTGCAAGGGGCTCCCTGCTGCTGCAAGGGGCTCCCTGCTGCTGCAAGGGGCTCCCTGCTGCTGCAAGGGGCTCCCTGCTGCTGCAAGGGGCTCCCTGCTGCTGCAAGGGGCTCCCTGCTGCTGCAAGGGGCTCCCTGCTGCTGCAAGGGGCTCCCTGCTGCTGCAAGGGGCTCCCTGCTGCTGCAAGGGGATCCCTGCTGCTGCAAGGGGATCCCTGCTGCTGCAAGGGGATCCCTGCTGCTGCAAGGGGATCCCTGCTGCTGCAAGGGGATCCCTGCTGCTGCAAGGGGATCCCTGCTGCTGCAAGGGGATCCCTGCTGCTGCAAGGGGATCCCTGCTGCTGCAAGGGGATCCCTGCTGCTGCAAGGGGATCCCTGCTGCTGCAAGGGGATCCATGCTGCTGCAAGGGGATCCCTGCTGCTGCAAGGGGATCCCTGCTGCTGCAAGGGGATCCCTGCTGCTGCAAGGGGATCCCTGCTGCTGCAAGGGGATCCCTGCTGCTGCAAGGGGATCCCTGCTGCTGCAAGGGGATCCCTGCTGCTGCAAGGGGATCCCTGCTGCTGCAAGGGGATCCCTGCTGCTGCAAGGGGATCCCTGCTGCTGCAAGGGGATCCCTGCTGCTGCAAGGGGATCCCTGATGCTGCAAGGGGATCCCTGCTGCTGCAAGGGGATCCATGCTGCTGCAAGGGGATCCATGCTGCTGCAAGGGACTCCATGCTGCTGCAAGGGACTCCATGCTGCTGCAAGGGACTCCATGCTGCTGCAAGGGACTCCATGCTGCTGCAACGGACTCCATGCTGCTGCAACGGACTCCATGCTGCTGCAACGGACTCCATGCTGCTGCAACGGACTCCATGCTGCTGCAACGGACTCCATGCTGCTGCAACGGACTCCATGCTGCTGCAACGGACTCCATGCTGCTGCAACGGACTCCATGCTGCTGCAACGGACTCCATGCTGCTGCAACGGACTCCATGCTGCTGCAACGGACTCCATGCTGCTGCAACGGACTCCATGCTGCTGCAACGGACTCCATGCTGCTGCAACGGACTCCATGCTGCTGCAACGGACTCCATGCATTGTTATAGGTTGCTCTATTGTTGAGAGTTATTACTGCTACAGGAAGTTCATACAGTTTTCGTGGGTGAATGTTGTTTAAAGAGCTTTCCCTTTTTATTTTAGTTTTTCTTACAAGAGAACTATTATTACAAGGGCCTTAATGTTGTTGCTGTATGTTCTCTGTGTTCTTTGAAAATTTTCCCTTTTCTTGTTGAAGCTTTCCTTGTTGTTTCAGAAAAATAAGCGTCTTGTTCAAGGTAATTCTCAACACTGGGTCAGGAGACGTCGTGTCACTTGAGGAGACTTCTTGATGTTGCAAGACTCTTCCTAATGTTCCCGGAGACTCTCCGTTTGCTTGAAGATACTCGCTGGCACTACTTGTTGTTCTAAGGATTATCTACCATTGTTGCAACGGGGCTCCTAGCTATTCCAAGACCCTAAGCCCATCCTTGCAAGGAACTCCCGACGCCGTGACGGGAAAGCCTGACTCTTGTTGCAATAAACTTTCTTTCCTTCTGCAAGAAACTCACCCGATTTCTTGCAGCTGCCTTGCAGATATTGCGACAATTGATGGACGTGTGAAGCCACCAAGTGCATGCACGACCAGACCATCCAAGCTGTGCAGTGACGAAAGGAATACTAAAAAGTATTCTGAATTCACTGGGATATTCAAGAAGACACCATGAATCCAAATAGAATGTAATCCCCTGACTACTAGAATACCATATATATATATATATATATATATATATATATATATATATATATATATATGTATGTATGTATGTATGTATGTATGTATGTATGTATGTATGTATGTATGTATGTATGTATGTATGTGTGCATGCGTGTGTGTGTGTGTGTGTGTGTGTGTGTGTGTGTGTGTGTGTGTGTATTCACTTGGTCTTTGGATCACGTGTTGGACTCGTGATCGACAGCTATTTCCCTCCTGGAAGAGAGCTCAGAGCTCGTAGGTCCGATCTATGGGTAATGCTATGACCTTGCACACACACACACCCCCAACTCCCCGCCCACGAGAGTTAGAGTACGACCGAGGCACAGCGATACCGAAATAATTTCGGCCTGGGCAGGATTCGAAACTGGGTACAGGAGCACTTCTGCTTCCCATTCCAGCGCTCTACCAACTGTACCACTGTGTGTGTGTGTGTGTGTGTATGTTTGTGTGTTTAAATGTAGAAAAACCACTTTCAAATACAATAACGGTAAATCGAAAGTCTTCATCTATCAAGACATTTTATAGCTACGAAAAAATGCAGGAACTAGAAAAAAGGGACAAATAAAAGATTTCTGTTATAAGTTGTTCCTGAGAGTTGTGATCGTAAGACCCTCTAGCCATCTGTCGAACATCCTAAGAAAATAGAATATTTTTATTTTTATAAAACTTCACAAATTCTGTTTCACTTCATTGTCTTCAAATACACACACACACACACACACATATATATATATATATATATATATATATATATATACATATGTAGTAGATTACAGAGGAATAGCATGATGGCAGGAGACCATTTGGTACATAACAAGGTTGGATGCGAAAAAATATATATAACTAAATCGAATCAATAAATTATGATAAATAATAAACATACAAGTGGTGAGTGAGATGCAGGAATGACCCATCATCCAAGAGGACCCATGAAAGGAGGGAGGGAAAGGTAGTGAACGGAAGTGGAGTATGTGTAGATAAAATGGGTGGGAGTGGATTTAAGCCTTTTGACTTTAGGTACTTCCCTTGTAAGAGGGGAAAACCCTTGGTATATGTATTAATGACAAATGGACTTCTGAAACACAAATTCGCGCAATCAGTCCTAGAACCTTATTTGCTTTGTCTGAGATGGATATGCACTGCTTGGATCATTTCAGATCATTACTGATAATTTCGCCGAGATCCTTTTCATAAGTCATCTAATTGTTTCAATCTTCTTTTCACCCTTTAAGAGCTAGTCGGGTCAGTTATTTTTTTTTTTTTTCATTCTTAGCCAGCCAAGGCTCCAGTTAGCTGACTAAAATCATCCGGCGCGAGCCAGATCAAAGCCTGAGAAGAGAAGTTTGAAATTGCTCTCTCTCTCTCTCTCTCTCTCTCTCTCTCTCTCTCTCTCTCTCTCTCTCTCTCTCTCTCTCTCTCTCTCTCTCTATCTATATATCTATCTATCTATCTATCTATCTCTCTCTTTTTTTTTTTTTTTTTGTACCGAGAGAATAACAAGTTCAATTAATTGAAGAGAAATTGGGTTAAAAAATTATAGTAAAGTTCTAGTATTCATTGGGATCGGGCTGAACCTGTAGACTATTAGATTTTCAATACATAGCCCGTTAGCTTCTGATCAATAGTACATGAGGGCATCAAGAGTCAGATTGTAGCATACCGAGTTAGTTTCGAGTATTCAAGAGTATGGACGATCACGTGGACCGAAACGATTCGAGCACCCGATACCACAAGAAGCGTCTCAACAGTAATTGCAGTGGTGGCAGATGTGGTGAAAGTAGCGTTGGAGGTGGTGATGGTGGTATTGGTAGGTATAACTATGGTAGCGGTGGTGGTGATGGTGGTGGTGGTGATGGTGGTGATGGTGGTAGTGGTGGTGATGGTAGTGGTGATGGTGGTGGTGATGGTGGTGATGGTGGTGGTGATGGTGGTAGTGGTGGTGATGGTGGTGGTGATGGTGATGGTAGTGATGATGGTGGTGGTGATGGTGGTGATGGTGGTGATGGTGGTGATGGTGGTGGTTGTGGTGGTGATGGTGGTGGTGATGGTGGTGATAGTGATGGCGGTGATGTTGATCTTGCCATTAACGCCTGTACCGATGTCTGTGGTGGCGTTGGCGTCAACGATGTCTGTATTGGTGGCGCCATCGGTGACTGCATAGCCCTAATGTCTGGGTTAGAGCTCGCGGTAATGCATGTGTTATCAGATTCAGATAATAATCTATGAAGAAGGAAGATATATTCAGCGGGAGATGGCGCGACGGCCTTACGCGTCGGAAGGCAAATCTCACAAAGGACATTTACATACAAGACGCAACAGAAAACCCAACGTATAAAAGACTTATCAACAAAGGCTCAGACTACACTGGTTCGTATTTCACATATAGAAGAACCTACAAAGGACGAGACGATAACTCAGAGGTTGTGGAATGTGGATAACATTAAATAACATTGAAAATGGCCAATAAATAATAAAAATAATAAAATAATCAATAGAAAAGACATTAGAATGAAATGAAATGGATACTTTGATCAAATAAATAAACATATATATATTCACACATATATACATACATATACATACACATGCATCATATCCGGAGATGTCCCAAGAGAATGGAAGTTTGTTAACATTACCCCCATATACAGAGTGTCAAAAATAAACCGATGAACAATCGTAGGAAAAATTATGGAAACTATCAGAGATCCTATCGAACACCAATTCGAAAGTAATTGTTTAATAAATAACAGCCAGCATGGCTTCAGACGGAAACATTCTTGCCTGAATAACCTACTCGATTTCTACAACATAGTCATCTCAAATTATTTTAAACAATACAGATTTAATATATCTGGATTTTGCAAAGGCTTTTGATACCGTCACGCATGAAAGGCTATTTGCTAAATTAGTTTCACACGGAATAAGTGGTAGCCTATTAAGCTGGATCAGTAATTGTTTCATGATTGTACACAGTTGTTCTAAACAGCATAACTTCTAGATGGAATACTGTTACGAGTGGAGTTCCTCAGGGTTCCGTTCTTAGTCCACTTCTATTCATATTTTATATATATCTATATATATATATATATATATATATATATTATATATATATATATATATATATATATATATATATATGATGTAGACCATGGACTGAAATCTATCGTCTCCAAATTTGTTGATACAAAATTGTGCCGAATAGCAAATTATCACTTAAACCAATTAGATATTCAAGAAGATTTAGATAAACTACAGCAATGATCTGAAAAGTGGCTAATGAGTTTTAACACAAGCAAATGTAAGGTTATGCACATAGGTAAAAATAGCAGTAAGCATAACAAGTTATTTAGAAATTCGTCAACAAAAGTGGTTAGTGAAACTGATCTCGGCGTAATTATCGGTAATGATCTGAAATTATCTACGCAGTGTACTTCCGCCTCCAAGAAAGCAAATAAAATTTTAGGACTGATTGCGCGATCTTTTGATTTCAAAAGTCCGTCTCTCATTAACAAGTTATATGAATCGTTAGTTTGTCCACATTTGGAGTATGCCGTTTCCGTATGGTCACTGAATCTCATAAATACAATGATGGATTGGAAAAAGTACAACGGCGAGCCAAAAAAATTGTACCAAATACATATATATATATATATATACATATATATATATATATATATATATATATATATATATATATATATATATATGTGTGTATGTATGTATACACTGTATAAGTATATGAAATAATCTTAGGTCGATTATATTCAGCTGAGAAGCTTCAGGGTCAATAGATAAAACAAATGAAAATATAGTACGACAAAATAGCGTTTCTAGATATTTTTATGTTGCGGACTTTTGTACATCACTTTCCCCATGTTAAGACCCTTTCTAAGAAAGCAATTGGGAAACGGACTATTTCTCGAGTATGATTTTATTGCTGATCTTCTCAATGTTGCGGACGCCTCTTAAACTATCTTTTTCCATACCTCAAACCTTTTGTAAGTGACCTTTGTATATTGCTGACCCCCTCTTGTGTACATTTTCATATTGCTGGCCCCTTGGAAGAAACTTTTTTGCGATTGCGGAACCCTTGTAATAGACCTTTTCGTGTTGCGGATTTATTGTAAAAGACCTTTTCATGTTGCGGACTATTATGATTGGCCAGTGTTTTGTTTTCTTTTGGTTTTTCTTTGTTTATTTATTTATTTCAAGATCTGTACTAAGAAATCGAGAAATAGCACTGACGTAGTGGATTCTTTTCCTCTCTCAGCGGGTCAGAGGTCAAGTGAGGTCATTGATCAGGGTCAAGGGGAACCGCGACTCAACCGCCTCCCGTGACCCACCTTCTCTCCGCGGTCCTCATACTGAGAATGAAATCGTCTGGCAGAAGACAGAATGAAAGCATTAAAGATGAATATTATTCTACGAGTTAATACAAACTTAAATACTATCTCTTATATCATTATAATGGAGGTGCAATCACAAAGGAGGAATGCTCTAAACACTATATAAAGAACACCAATAATACTTGTGGTATATTTCAGACATTTTCCTTAAATTCTGACCTCCAGAGGCCAATCACATCAACAAACACAGATTGTGTTGCTTTGGACAATATATACAGGCCTTGGTTATACGAAGAGTAATGGACAATCTTAACAGAGGGCAGATGTACAACATACATATGTAGAAACAGCCTCCTGGGACTTTGTTCAAACACGACAAAGGCCGCTGGCAGCCTTCACAGATCGCATCACTTACACAAGCCCGAGTACGTGTCAACAAAGGACAATGGATTCAAAGGGCAATGGATGCAAAGGATACAAAGGCAATGCTACTACACGACGCAGGACTCGACCAGCTGGCGGATCAAAAGATGCCTTAAAGTGATCCTGGCCTTCCACCCAGCCTTCCTCGACCTTTCTCAAGAGCTCCTTGACCTTCCACAGACTTGTCTTCCATTGGCCTTACTATTACTTCTTTAGCCCTCTAGTCCTTCTTCACCCTTCCGAGGACTTCCATCATGGCCCTTCTCGGACACCTCACCCAGCCTAGACAATCCACTGTTTTCCTCTCCATCCTTCCTTCCATGGCCTTACCTAGCTTTCTAAGGCCTTAGATCTGTTCACAAACCTTTCTTAGCCTTCCATTGACGACGGCGTCATTCCTTATAATAGCTTTCTCTTGTTTTTCGAGAACTTCTTCGGCATTGAAGGACTTTCTAAGAGCTCTCAGCCTTCCTTTGGCCTCCGTATATTTTTTTCTCTAACCATCTAAAGACTTCTCCATAGGCCTTCCTTCCTCTCCTTTGATATATTTTTTTTCTCTGAATTTTCTCACCTTCCATAACCCTCTGCTGTCCTTACTTGACCTTCTATGACCTTCAGTGCCCTTGTCTAGAATTCCACGTTGTCCCTTTTTTTTTTTTTTTTTTTTTTGCATGATCTTCCTTTCCAGCCTTCCCCGGCCTGTACTAGCATTCTTAGTCTCATTCCAGGAACCTTCACTAAAAGCCCTTCCTCGAGCCCTTACGACGTCCCGCGAGTTCTTCGGTTCTTCCTGTCTATTCAGCCTTCCTTGCTCTTCCAAGGACTTCCTCCAGCCTTCCTAGTCCTGAGCCAAAAAATTGTGTCTCTTGCTCTTCCATCTCACGCACTGTCATCGTGGTCGCCGTCATCTCTTCCTTATCTTTAATCGTATTTTATCACCTTCATCCTAATCCTTATCATCCTCTGCCTGTTCTTCCTCTCCATCTTCCTCCCTCTGACACTCGTCCCTCCTCCCCTCGACCTTTCTCCAAGTTCCTCCACTTCCTGATGCACTACTCCACTTTTAAATGTTCTATCTCCTCTCCTGCCTTTTCCTTGTCCTCTTCCTCCTCTTCTTCCTTCTCTCTCTCTTTCCTCTTCTTCCCCTTCCTCCTCTTTCTCCTTTTCCTCTCCCTCCTCTTCTTCCCCTTCCTCCTCTTTCTCCTTTTCCTCTCCCTCCTCTTCTTCTTCATCCCTCTTCTTCCTCCTTCCTCCCACTTCTCTTCCTCTCACTCCTCTTCCTCTCACTCCTCTTCCTCTCACTCCTCTTCCTCACCCTCCTCTTCCTCTCCCTCCTCTTCCTCTCCCTCCTCTTCCTCTCCCTCCTCTTCCTCTCCCTCCTCTTCCTCTCCCTCCTCTTCCTCTCCCTCCTCTTCCTCTCCCTCCTCTTCCTCTCCCTCCTCTTCCTCTCCCTCCTCTTCCTCTCCCTCCTCTTCCTTTCCCTCCTCTTCCTCTCCCTCCTCCCTCTTCTTCCTACTTCCTCTTCTTCCTCCTACTTCCTCTTCTTCCTCCTCCTCCCTTTTCTTCCGCTTCCTCCTCCTCCTCGTCTTCCATCACCTACTTGTTATTCTGTAGTGCTCCCCCTCGTCCTCATTCTGGGTTTCAGAGACATTCAATCCTTCAGCCATTGTATTTCTTTCAGAACTCCGAAGGTCACGCGGCCTCTTGAGTTCGAGGATTCATCTCTCATATTGACAACGTCACCACCCGCTAGCCAGCATAAGATATTTAAAGTCGATGAGAATCACCTCTTTAGTGAATAGAATCGTGTGTAGTTCGTCATAATATAATTTACCAAGTCTCGCTGGATGAGTGGTTAGTTTAAATTGGTATTCCTGTACGATCAAAATTATTGGCACAATATATTAATTAGATGTCACTGAAACACTATATAGACTCAGCATTACTTTGATTAATTCTTTGAGGACCTTACTCGATCTGTATCTTTAATCTGTATACCGACAGATGGTTTTATTAAGAAAAGTCTTCGGGGTCAAAATTTTGAGTTTCCTTGATGGAGTCAGGATTACTCCCAGCTGGTCCCAATTTCCCTCAGCTGGTTCCCTCCAGCTGAATAAAAATGCCCACTGTTAGAACCAGATTTATAAAACAAAGGCCATTTGTCAGCTACATGGAACTTTCGTCAACTTCAAGATCTTTGGCTTTCGGAGGTTCCTCTTCCTTCTTCGCCGAGAGTCTTCTTCGAATCTCTTTGTCTTTTTTCTTCTGGAGCGTCTTCGGAAGGCCCCGAGCGACTCTCTTTTGTTCTTGAGACATTCTCACGTCGTTCCTCGCGATTTTGTCTTTTCCTCGGAGACTTCAGCTCTTGGCCTTTCCGTGGTCGAACTCGAAGAATTATATTTTCTTTTGGTTTCTTCAAGAGCCTCTCCTTTGGCGTTTCTTTGACTTCGGGTTTTATTCTTTCTTCGTTCAGATTTATCTTCGCGTCCCCGTTCGATTCTTTATTTATTTATTTATGCATTTATTTATTCATTTATTTTGGGGTGATTATTTCTTTCTTTTTTTATTTTATTATTATTATTTTTTGGGGGGTATTTTTTTTTTGGGGGGGAGGGGGGTATCTTCCTGGACTTATCTAGCCTTTCTTCGCCCCATGTATCTTCTTTCTTTTGTCTTTGTCTGTCCTTTTTTTCCCGTGGTCTAACTTTTTCTGACATAGTTCCTATTCTCCTCACGTTGTGCCTGACTTTTTTACCCTTCTTGCGTCTTCAGCGGCCATCTCTTAGGTTTATGTGACTTTTTTTACCTGTTCGAACATTTTTCTGTCTTGTATTGACCTAGTTTAGCCCGATCTGACCTTTACTGTCCTTTTTCACTTATGCAGCTGTTTTTTTTTTCTATAAAATTCGACATTTCCTAAATTAATTGAACATTTTCATTGTGTGAAATTCCTACTCTACCTAAACTTTATGCTATTTGGCCTTTTTTGTGACCTTTATTTTATCGTCCTTCTGAGCCCAGGCATGCATGCAGACTTCCTATTCTGACCTTTTCTAACGTTTTGACCTTTCGACTTACGTTCAGACATTTGACCTATTGCTTATCTATTACTGCATTACAAGATTCATCTAGATTAGCTACTACGCCGCTGGCAATACACCAGCTCTTCTATCCTAAAAGACAATATAGCTTCGAAGCTCAGCTAAGGCCCATCTATACCAGACCTAACCTAACCTAACGTAATCTAGACCAACGTAACCCAGTCCAACGTAACCTAACCTCACGTAACCTAACCTAACGTAACGTAACCTAACCTAACGTAACCTAACCTAACCTAACGTAACCTAACCCAACGTAACCCAACCTAACTCAACCTAACCTAACGTAACCTAACCCAACCTAATGTAACCCAACCTAATGTAACCTAACCTCACGTAACCTAACCTAAGCTAATCAAACTATTCACTTTAAGAGAAAAATATTTGTAACAGTCGCCTAGTGACTTTATTCAGATATTAAAGAAAAATAATACTTAAGAGAAGATGACAAAGAAAAATGACCAACATACTAAATTGAACGAGGGACAATAAAACGTTATGAATACGTAAACAAAGCGGAAACGATGAAATGCATCAAAATACTTTACAGAAGTAAAAAATTAACTTTTTGAGTGTTTTAGCGTTATCTATATCAAACATGTAATGTACCAAAGAACTGTGGGCACAAAATGCCCACAAAAAAATAAAATAAAATAAAATAAATAGATAAATGGATAAATAAAAGTTCTGTTCTTCCTCGTCCTCTCCCTCCTCTTCTCCTCTCCCATCTCCTTCGTTACGAACAGTTGAAAGCAAACCTACGCCAGGAGACGCTTTATAGTGATCAAGGCCGTCACTCTTCCCTATATGTATACAGATAGCCAGGACAAGGAACAGTCATGGATAGCCAATGGGGAATTCAAGTGAAGGAGTTTGCAGTCACGAGGCGAAGAACGTGAAGAACACGCCACATCGGAGACCTAGAGAGGATAAGAGCAAATGGAATCTACTGAAATAAAGAAATTGTGGGAGATTTTTTTTAAATCTACTGAAATCATAAGCAGGTTTAATTCCAAGGAAATGGTGACAGTTTTTATATTTATTTATTCATTTACTTATTTACAAGCGCCGGCTTCGCCGCCATGGCTTCACCATGGGCGCTTGCCCTTCGGCACTGTTTTATTTTTATTTATTTATTTATTCATTTATTTATTTTTTATTTTTTTGCTTTAAGTCAAAACGTATTCTGTCACCACTTACACGTATGCGTACACACGCTTACACGTGCGTGTAGGTATGCGGTATGCATACACGTGTGTACCTCCGTACAGTTGGTGATGTATAGACTTCCCTTTTACCGAATGGAAACCGTATTCACTAGCTCGTGTGTTTACTTCCTAGTAATAAGACAGAAACACATGAATTCATCACTGAAAATTACTGTATATAAGGGCTTCACTTTTCGCTCCAACGCATGTGTATCAGGATCTTTATGTGTGTACATTTATGTACACAATTTTATATTTATATATATGTGCACACACAAACACACACGTACATGTGTACACACACACACACACACATACATGTGTGCGTGTGTGTGTGTGTGTGTGTGTGTGTGTGTGTGTGTGTGTGTGTGTGTGTGTGTGTGTGTGTGTGTGTGTGTGTGTGTGTGTGTGTGTGTGTGTGTAAAGCTCAGAAAGTGATTTATTCGACATTATAAATGAAAGTTAGAGGAGTAAAGGGAGAAAGAAGAGGTAGAGTGGGAGGTGCAGAAGAAGAAGAGGAAGAAGAGGAAGAGGAAGAGGAAGAGGCGGAGGTGGAAGAGCAGAGGCAAGACGGTGAAGTAAAAAAGATTATTGCAAGAGAAGGAAAACGAGTTTGGCAGAAAAACAAATAAACAAAGGAAGAGAAGAAATGGAAGTAGAAAAAGAAGAGGAGAGTGGTGGATGGAGCGCAAAAGGAGAGGAGGTGAGGAGGAGGAGGAGGAAGAGGAGGAGGAAGAGGAGGAGGAAGAGGAGGAGGAAGAGGAGGAGGAAAAAAGGTAAGATGATGAACGCAGAGGAAGAGGATAATATGAAATAAGTAAAAGGACATTGGCGAGGTGAGTAAAAAATAGAAGGAAAAAGAAAGAGGAAGAGGAGGAGGAAGTGGAGGAGAAGGAAGAGGAGGAGGATAAGGAGGAGGGGAGGAGGAGCGCGGAAGGAAGAGGAGGAAGAGGAGGAGGAAAAGGAGGAAGAAGAGGAGGGAGGAAGAGGAGGAAGAGGAGGAGGGAGGAAGAGGAGGAGGGAGGAAGAGGAGAAAGAGGAGGAGAAAGAGGAGGAGGAAGAGGAGAAAAAGGAAGAAGAGGAAGAGGGAGAGGAAAAAGAAAGAATGAAGACAAGCGTGGCAGTTCAGTTTTCGATAAGACTTTCAGAAGACTAACTTCTTCCTTTTCATAGTTGTTAAACCCTGGGAAGGCGTCACCCATGAGAGTGGAGAACCCGCCAGACGACACGAGGTACAGCCAGATCCAAAAGTTCGACGACAATTCTGTGATGCTTTTCCCTGACCACAGATGGCGATTTCAAATACGTCCTGTTATTAATTACTCTTATTTTGGAACAATATAAAAACAATATCCTCCGTGTAAATGTGTGTGTATATGTATATATATATATATATATATATATAGATATATATATTATATATATATATATATATATATATATATATATATATACACACACGTTTGTGTGTGTGTGATTCTCCATGGTCTTGGATCATGTGCTGGACTCGTGATCGACATCTCAGAGCTCATATATGACCAATCTATGAGTAATACTGTGACCTTACACGCACACACACACTCAACTACCCACCCACGGGAGTTGGAGTAACGACTCGCAGCGCAGCTGCACTGAAATTATTTCAGCCATGGGCAGGATTTGAACCCAGACCACCATAGTAGCGGCCGGGAACTCGTGTGTGTGTGTGTGTGTGTGTGTGTGTGTGTGTGTGTGTGTGTGTGTGTGTGTGTGTGTGTGTGTGTGTGTGTGTGTGTGTGTGTGTGTGTGTGTAACAACCCACTCCATATATCAAAAACCTATATAACGCCTGTTCCCCGCCACTGACCTCGAGCGTGCCGTCAGGCGATTTTATTCAACCAAATGGAAGACCCTTCGCTGACAACGTTCTAAGACCCTCTATCCGAAGAACTTCGGTTCATGTCTTCGTAGCTCCAGAAGACTCTGGGAAGTGACATGAAAAAAGTAGAGGTGTGCCGATTAATCGGCAAGAATCGGCACTATTTTTGGTGAATCGGCAAAGGCGAGATTTTTTTTTTTTTTTTTTTTAAGCATAGTCATCGGCAACATCAAAATGCCGATTCACCAAAAAAGTTCCGATTCTTGCCGATGTCGATGCCGATGCCGATTCATCGGCACGCCCCTAGAAAAAAGGGATCATTTGCTACTCTAGGCCCATTATAGAGACGCAAGTCTGAGGTTGCAGAGCCGCACTCGGCCTTCTTTTCAAATAATTGAGATCAGATTCTCGTAACCTCCTGCAGGAAGGAAATTAAGATAATATCGGTTTAAGGTTTCTGTTCATAACCAGGGGTCACTTGATAGGCATAGACGAACTCTGTCTTGGAATTCATCGCTGGCGAGCTCCCGAAGAGAAAAAATATATATTAATGAAAAATGAAAATAAATATACAAGAGGTTATATTGGTTTCATACGAGGTATAGCCTCAATGTATAAGGTCTTTGCCCTCAAACCTCAATCCTCAACCTCCCCATTCCCCAAAACCTCCCTTTCCCACCACAACCCCTCTCCCTCCTTCCACCTCCTTCCCTTTCACCATCAGCTTAGACCCATCACTAAAATGACGGTCTTTGCATAATTTGTTCTGGCTAATGTCAGACGATTTTATTCGGGTTGAGGAACGTCACGTGATCAACATAGGTTCGACACCAAATTAATTTATTCTATGAGAAAGAGGTCACTGTATAGAATGGGTCAATACTGTGACAGCGAAATACAAAGTCTTCGTTTTCCCGAACTCCAGACGTAGATAATTCTATCTGTACGAAGTTAGGAGCGTTCGGTTGGCCAAGAGAAACCGGAGACACAAATGAAGGTAAAGGAGAAGGAGAAGGAGAAGAAGGAGAAGGAGAAGGAATAGGAAGGTGAAGGAGGAGAGCAAGAAAGAAGGAAGAAGAGGAAAAGGGAGAAGAGGAAAAGGGAGAAGAGGAAAAGGGAGAAGAGGAAAAAGAGAAGGATGAAACAAGATGAAAATGTGAAGGAGGAGGAATACGAGGAGGTAGAGGAGGAGGAGGAGGTGGAGGACGAGGAGGTGAAGGAGGAGGAGGGATAAAGAAGAAAAGGGAGGAGATAAAGAAGGCAAATCTAATAATGACATAGCCCTGGGAACCTGGTGGACAGACAGACAGAGCAAGAGAAAAAGAGGCACAGAGAGAGAGCAAGAGAAAAAGAGGCACAGAGAGAGAGCAAGAGAGAGAGAGATGAGAGAGAGAGAGGGATGAGAGAGAGGGGAGAGGAGAAAGAGAGGAAAGAGAGGAGAGAGAGGAGAGAGGAGAGAGAAATTGAGAGGCGCACACACACACACACACACACACACACACACACACACACACACACACACACACACACACACACACACACACACACACACACACACACACACACACACACACACACACACACACACACACAGAGAGAGAGAGAGAGAGAGAGAGAGAGAGAGAGAGAGAGAGAGAGAGAGAGAGAGAGAGAGAGAGAGAGAGAGAGAGAGAGAGAGAGAGAGAGAGAGAGAGAGAGAGAGAGATGGGAGGGGTGTTAGGAATCCATTTGGTCTCCCCTGGGCTCTATTACCTCATCATGTGCTAATTTGCATGTGGGGGGGAGGGAAGGGAGGGAAGGAAGTTTATCCAATCCACAAAAACTCCCACAATGAAGTTTCTCTGAAGTGCCTCCCCGTAGCCACCACTCCAAACACTCTCACTCCCACTCTTACTCTCACGCTTAATCATACTAGCTCTCAATGCAACTCTTACGTTCTCTCTCTCTCTCTCTCTCTCTCTCTCTCTCTCTCTCTCTCTCTCTCTCTCTCTCTCTCTCTCTCTCTCTCTCTCTCTCTCTCTCTGTGTGTGTGTGTGTGTGTGTGTGTGTGTGTGTGTGTGTGTGTGTGTGTGTGTGTGTGTGTGTGTGTGTGTGTGTGTGTTTTTATGACTACCATTTTATTTTTCTATGTATAGCCCTCTCTTCATCCTGCTCGATATTTTTCCTCTCAAATAAAATGTTCCAATTCTCTATTTTTCACAATCACATTTAAACAGAGAAAATAATCTTTTATGGTTCGAGCCGGCCAGTCGAGGATTTTTTCTTCTGCATTTAAGGCCATCTTTTCTATCAGTCACAAAACATCTGCTTCCTAAATGACATTCCAGAGTGTTTCTCCATTTCGCATTTTACAACATTTCTCGCGGTGGTTTGGTGGTGGGTTTGTTGTTGTTGGTGTTGGTGTTGGTGTTGGTGGTGGTGTTGGTGGTGGTAGTGGTGGTTGTGGTGTTGGTGGTTGTGGTGTTGGTGGTTGTGGTGTTGGTGGTTGTGGTGTTGGTGGTGGTGTTGGTGGTGGTGTTGGTGGTGGTGTTGGTGGTGGTGTTGGTGGTGGTGTTGTGGTATTGTTGGTGTTAGTGGTGTTAGTGGTGTTGGTGTGGTGTTATTAGTGTTGGTGGTGGTGGTGGTGTTGGTGGTGGTGGTGTTGGTGGTGGTAGCGTTGGTGGTGGTGGTAGCGTTGGTGGTGGTGGTGGCGTTGGTGGGGAGTGGTGGCGTTGGTGGTGGTGGTGGTGGCGTTGGTAGTGGCGTTGGTGGTGGCGTTGGTGGTGGTGGCGTTGGTGGTGGTGGCGTTGGTGGTGGTGGCGTTGGTGGTGGTGGTGGTGGTGGCGTTGGTGGTGGTGGTGGTGGCGTTGGTGGTGGTGGTGGTGGTGGTGGTGGTGGTGGTGGCGTTAGTAGTGGTGGTGGTGGTGGTGGCGTTAGTAGTGGTGGTGGCGTTGGTGGTGGCGTTGGTGGTGGTGGTGGCGTTGGTGGTGGTGGTGGCGTTGGTGGTGGCGTTAGTGGTGGCGTTGGTGGTGGTGGTGGTGGCGTTGGTGGTGGCGTTGGTGGTGGTGGTGGCGTTGGTGGTGGCGTTGGTGGTGGTGGCGGCATTGGTGGTGGTGTTGGGGGTGGTGGTGGCGTTGGTGGTGGCGTTGGTAGTGGTGGTGGCGTTGGTATTGATTGTGCCATTGGTGTTGGTGTTGCTGTTGCTGCTGCTGTTGGTGGTGGTGTTGGTGGTGGAATTGGTGGTGAGGATTTTATATCTGGAGCCGCCCAGCTGAAAACCCCACCTTTCCCAACGTGTTCGGATAGCCAGTGTAATTGGCAGTCACCGGTAGTCGTAGGAATCGAACCTGGGTCCACGCGGTACGGTTTGAGTTCGAAACCATTGCTCCACAATACAAATTTTACCCATCTTATATTTCCCTTTCTTTTGCTTTCCTCTGCAACTACATTAAAAGAAGAAGAAGAACAAGAACAAGAACAAGAAGAAGAACAAGAAGAACAAGAAGAACAAGAAGAACAAGAAGAACAAGAACAAGAAGAACAAGAAGAACAAGAAGAAGAAAAGAAGAAAAGAAAAAAGAAAAGAAGAAGAAAAGAAGAAGAAGAAAAGAAGAAGAAGAAGAAAAGAAGAAGAAGAAAAGAAGAAGAAGAAGAAGAAAAGAAGAAGAAGAAATAGCAGTAGTAGCAGTAGTGATGAAGATGATGACGATGATGATGACGAAGACGATGATGATGATGACGAAGACGATGATGACAAAGACGATAATGATGATGTAAACAATGATACTAAACGGTGTGATGATGATGATGATGATGATGATGATGATGATGATGATGATGATGATAAAATCAAGATTAATAACAATGCTATAATAATAACGATAGTAGCAAACTTCCCCCCATAATAAAAAATAAAAAAAAATGTGGGAGTTGGTGTCTCAGGCAAACTCCATCCTTCCCTAATCCAACAGATACTGTAGTAGAGTCTGT
>NC_134818.1:3627912-3670412 GCF_046742065.1 Oratosquilla oratoria
TTCTGCCCAAGGCGAGCTCCAGAACTTCTGCCCAAGGCGAGCTCCAGAACTTCTGCCCAAGGCGAGCTCCAGAACTTCTGCCCAAGGCGAGCTCCAGAACTTCTGCCCAAGGCGAGCTCCAGAACTTCTGCCCAAGGCGAGCTCCAGAACTTCTGCCCAAGGCGAGCTCCAGAACTTCTGCCCAAGGCGAGCTCCAGAACTTCTGCCCAAGGCGAGCTCCAGAACTTCTGCCCAAGGCGAGCTCCAGAACTTCTGCCCAAGGCGAGCTCCAGAACTTCTGCCCAAGGCGAGCTCCAGAACTTCTGCCCAAGGCGAGCTCCAGAACTTCTGCCCAAGGCGAGCTCCAGAACTTCTGCCCAAGGCGAGCTCCAGAACTTCTGCCCAAGGCGAGCTCCAGAACTTCTGCCCAAGGCGAGCTCCAGAACTTCTGCCCAAGGCGAGCTCCAGAACTTCTGCCCAAGGCGAGCTCCAGAACTTCTGCCCAAGGCGAGCTCCAGAACTTCTGCCCAAGGCGAGCTCCAGAACTTCTGCCCAAGGCGAGCTCCAGAACTTCTGCCGAAGGCGAGCTCCAGAACTTCTGCCCAAGGCGAGCTCCAGAACTTCTGCCCAAGGCGAGCTCCAGAACTTCTGCCCAAGGCGAGCTCCAGAACTTCTGCCCAAGGCGAGCTCCAGAACTTCTGCCCAAGGCGAGCTCCAGAACTTCTGCCCAAGGCGAGCTCCAGAACTTCTGCCATAGGCGAGCTCCAGAACTTCTGCCCAAGGCGAGCTCCAGAACTTCTGCCCAAGGCGAGCTCCAGAACTTCTGCCCAAGGCGAGCTCCAGAACTTCTGCCCAAGGCGAGCTCCAGAACTTCTGCCCAAGGCGAGCTCCAGAACTTCTGCCCAAGGCGAGCTCCAGAACTTCTGCCCAAGGCGAGCTCCAGAACTTCTGCCCAAGGCGAGCTCCAGAACTTCTGCCCAAGGCGAGCTCCAGAACTTCTGCCCAAGGCGAGCTCCAGAACTTCTGCCCAAGGCGAGCTCCAGAACTTCTGCCCAAGGCGAGCTCCAGAACTTCTGCCCAAGGCGAGCTCCAGAACTTCTGCCCAAGGCGAGCTCCAGAACTTCTGCCCAAGGCGAGCTCCAGAACTTCTGCCCAAGGCGAGCTCCAGAACTTCTGCCCAAGGCGAGCTCCAGAACTTCTGCCCAAGGCGAGCTCCAGAACTTCTGCCCAAGGCGAGCTCCAGAACTTCTGCCCAAGGCGAGCTCCAGAACTTCTGCCCAAGGCGAGCTCCAGAACTTCTGCCCAAGGCGAGCTCCAGAACTTCTGCCCAAGGCGAGCTCCAGAACTTCTGCCCAAGGCGAGCTCCAGAACTTCTGCCCAAGGCGAGCTCCAGAACTTCTGCCCAAGGCGAGCTCCAGAACTTCTGCCCAAGGCGAGCTCCAGAACTTCTGCCCAAGGCGAGCTCCAGAACTTCTGCCCAAGGCGAGCTCCAGAACTTCTGCCAATGGCGAGCTCCAGAACTTCTGCCCAAGGCGAGCTCCAGAACTTCTGCCCAAGGCGAGCTCCAGAACTTCTGCCCAAGGCGAGCTCCAGAACTTCTGCCCAAGGCGAGCTCCAGAACTTCTGCCCAAGGCGAGCTCCAGAACTTCTGCCGAAGGCGAGCTCCAGAACTTCTGCCCAAGGCGAGCTCCAGAACTTCTGCCCAAGGCGAGCTCCAGAACTTCTGCCCAAGGCGAGCTCCAGAACTTCTGCCCAAGGCGAGCTCCAGAACTTCTGCCCAAGGCGAGCTCCAGAACTTCTGCCCAAGGCGAGCTCCAGAACTTCTGCCCAAGGCGAGCTCCAGAACTTCTGCCCAAGGCGAGCTCCAGAACTTCTGCCCAAGGCGAGCTCCAGAACTTCTGCCCATGGCGAGCTCCTGAACTGCCCAAGGCGAGCTCCAGAACTTCTGCCCAAGGCGAGCTCCAGAACTTCTGCCCAAGGCGAGCTCCAGAACTTCTGCCCAAGGCGAGCTCCAGAACTTCTGCCCAAGGCGAGCTCCAGAACTTCTGCCCAAGGCGAGCTCCAGAACTTCTGCCCAAGGCCAGCTCCAGAACTTCTGCCCAAGGCGAGCTCCAGAACTTCTGCCCAAGGCGAGCTCCAGAACTTCTGCCCAAGGCGAGCTCCAGAACTTCTGCCCAAGGCGAGCTCCAGAACTTCTGCCCAAGGCGAGCTCCAGAACTTCTGCCCAAGGCGAGCTCCAGAACTTCTGCCCAAGGCGAGCTCCAGAACTTCTGCCCAAGGCGAGCTCCAGAACTTCTGCCCAAGGCGAGCTCCAGAACTTCTGCCCAAGGCGAGCTCCAGAACTTCTGCCCAAGGCGAGCTCCAGAACTTCTGCCCAAGGCGAGCTCCAGAACTTCTGCCCAAGGCGAGCTCCAGAACTTCTGCCCATGGCGAGCTCCAGAACTTCTGCCCAAGGCGAGCTCCAGAACTTCTGCCCAAGGCGAGCTCCAGAACTTCTGCCGAGGACGAGCTCCAGAACTTCTGCCGAGGACGAGCTCCAGAACTTCTGCCGAGGACGAGCTCCAGAACTTCTGCCGAGGACGAGCTCCAGAACTTCTGCCGAGGACGAGCTCCAGAACTTCTGCCGAGGACGAGCTCCAGAACTTCTGCCGAGGACGAGCTCCAGAACTTCTGCCGAGGACGAGCTCCAGAACTTCTGCCGAGGACGAGCTCCAGAACTTCTGCCCCTGGCGAGCTCCAGACCTTCTTCCTAGGGCGAGCTCCAGAACTTCTGCCGAGGACGAGCTCCAGAACTTCTGCCGAGGACGAGCTCCAGAACTTCTGCCGAGGACGAGCTCCAGAACTTCTGCCGAGGACGAGCTCCAGAACTTCTGCCGAGGACGAGCTCCAGAACTTCTGCCGAGGACGAGCTCCAGAACTTCTGCCGAGGACGAGCTCCAGAACTTCTGCCGAGGACGAGCTCCAGAACTTCTGCCGAGGACGAGCTCCAGAACTTCTGCCGAGGACGAGCTCCAGAACTTCTGCCGAGGACGAGCTCCAGAACTTCTGCCGAGGTCGAGCTCGAGACCTCTGCCGAAGACGAGCTCGAGACCTCTGCCGAAGACGAGCTCGAGACCTCTGCCGAAGACGAGCTCGAGACCTCTGCCGAAGACGAGCTCGAGACCTCTGCCGAAGACGAGCTCGAGACCTCTGCCGAAGACGAGCTCGAGACCTCTGCCGAAGACGAGCTCGAGACCTCTGCCGAAGACGAGCTCGAGACCTCTGCCGAAGACGAGCTCGAGACCTCTGCCGAAGACGAGCTCGAGACCTCTGCCGAAGACGAGCTCGAGACCTCTGCCGAAGACGAGCTCGAGACCTCTGCCGAAGACGAGCTCGAGACCTCTGCCGAAGACGAGCTCGAGACCTCTGCCGAAGACGAGCTCGAGACCTCTGCCGAAGACGAGCTCGAGACCTCTGCCGAAGACGAGCTCGAGACCTCTGCCGAAGACGAGCTCGAGACCTCTGCCGAAGACGAGCTCGAGACCTCTGCCGAAGACGAGCTCGAGACCTCTGCCGAAGACGAGCTCGAGACCTCTGCCGAAGACGAGCTCGAGACCTCTGCCGAAGACGAGCTCGAGACCTCTGCCGAAGACGAGCTCGAGACCTCTGCCGAAGACGAGCTCGAGACCCCTGCCGAAGACGAGCTCGAGACCTCTGCCGAAGACGAGCTCGAGACCTCTGCCGAAGACGAGCTCGAGACCTCTGCCGAAGACGAGCTCGAGACCTCTGCCGAAGACGAGCTCGAGACCTCTGCCGAAGACGAGCTCGAGACCTCTGCCGAAGACGAGCTCGAGACCTCTGCCGAAGACGAGCTCGAGACCTCTGCCGAAGACGAGCTCGAGACCTCTGCCGAAGACGAGCTCGAGACCTCTGCCGAAGACGAGCTCGAGACCTCTGCCGAAGACGAGCTCGAGACCTCTGCCGAAGACGAGCTCGAGACCTCTGCCGAAGACGAGCTCGAGACCTCTGCCGAAGACGAGCTCGAGACCTCTGCCGAAGACGAGCTCGAGACCTCTGCCGAAGACGAGCTCGAGACCTCTGCCGAAGACGAGCTCGAGACCTCTGCCGAAGACGAGCTCGAGACCTCTGCCGAAGACGAGCTCGAGACCTCTGCCGAAGACGAGCTCGAGACCTCTGCCGAAGACGAGCTCGAGACCCCTGCCGAAGACGAGCTCGAGACCACTGCCGAAGACGAGCTCGAGACCCCTGCCGAAGACGAGCTCGAGACCTCTGCCGAAGACGAGCTCGAGACCTCTGCCGAAGACGAGCTCGAGACCTCTGCCGAAGACGAGCTCGAGACCTCTGCCGAAGACGAGCTCGAGACCTCTGCCGAAGACGAGCTCGAGACCTCTGCCGAAGACGAGCTCGAGACCTCTGCCGAAGACGAGCTCGAGACCTCTGCCGAAGACGAGCTCGAGACCTCTGCCGAAGACGAGCTCGAGACCTCTGCCGAAGACGAGCTCGAGACCTCTGCCGAAGACGAGCTCGAGACCACTGCCGAAGACGAGCTCGAGACCTCTGCCGAAGTCGAGCTCGAGACCTCTGCCGAAGACGAGCTCGAGACCTCTGCCGAAGACGAGCTCGAGACCTCTGCCGAAGACGAGCTCGAGACCTCTGCCGAAGACGAGCTCGAGACCTCTGCCGAAGACGAGCTCGAGACCTCTGCCGAAGACGAGCTCGAGACCTCTGCCGAAGACGAGCTCGAGACCTCTGCCGAAGACGAGCTCGAGACCTCTGCCGAAGACGAGCTCGAGACCTCTGCCGAAGACGAGCTCGAGACCCCTGCCGAAGTCGAGCTCGAGACTTATGCCGAAGTCGAGCTCGAGACTTATGCCGAAGTCGAGCTCATGACTTATGCCGAAGTCGAGCTCATGACTTATGCCGAAGGCGAGCTCGAGACTTAGGCCGCAAGCGAGCTCGAGAATGATGCCGAAGACGAGCTCGAGACTGATGCCGAAGACGAGCTCGAGGTAATCGAGATTTATACCTAAGAGGAGTTCGAGACTTATACCTAAGAGGAGTTCGAGACTTCTGCAAAGGAACTGATTCTCTGGAGATCTCAGGCCCAAATACCCAACCCTTTTGTCCCCCATTTTGTTCTAATTGCCGGAAGGTGATTATTTCATCTTAGAAGGTAAATTTCGGGATTGAATGGATTAAAGAATTCCACACAGACGCGGCCCGGCTCTTCTCCTCGTCATCATCATCAGCAGCAGCAGCGAGGGTAAAAAGACCCGAATTGATTGAATTCAAAGGACTGCCTTGATGACTGTCTCCTTCTTAGCTCCTTACCCTCCTCCTCGTCCTGTCCTCTTATGCTTCCTCCTCTTCCTCCTCCTCCTCTTCGTCCTGTTCCGCTTTCTTATTCCTATCCTCAACATTATTATCACTACGACCATTATCACACAATAGCAATATCATTATCGAGGTATTAAGATTTTCCTTCTCTTTTTATCATTTTTCTTTCCCATTTCCTCATTCTCTTTTTTCTCCATATCTTCCCTTTACTTTACTATCCTACTTCTTTCCTCTTTTTTTTCGTTTCCTCCTGTTCTTTATGTCTCTTCTTTCTCTCTTCCTCTCCCTCTCTTAATTCTAATTGTTTCCCATTTTATTCCTACATAGTTCTGGCTTCTTCAATCTTCATTCTTTGGTCCTTCGCTCTTTCACTGCCACCTCCTCCTCCTCCTCTTCCTCTCCCTCCTCCTCCTCCTCCTGATCCTTCTTCCTTCCTCCTCCTCCTCTCCTCTTCCTTAACCCTCTTTTAAACTGGCAACTTTCTCTTCACTCTCGTTCCCTATTTTTTCTTTACCAGTGTTCTGATGTCCCTTTCCACCACCTTTCATTACTCTCTTCTTCTCCCCAACTTCTCTCTTTCCTCTTTTCCTCCCTTGCACTCCCCCCTCCCCCCCCAAGTCCTCGTTAGTCTGTGTTAATTCCTCTAACACAGTGTTAGGACCAATAATTGGGCCACTTGACAGTTGCCTGGGGAATGGGGGGGGAGGAGAAGGATGGAGATGGAGGGGAGGAACGGGGAGAGGGGACGGAAAGAAGGGATTTGGATGGGAGGATAGGATGGGGATGGGGAGGATGGGATGGGGAGGATAGGATAGGGATGGGAGGATGGGATGGGGAGGATAGAATAAGGATGGGGAGGATGGGATGGGAGGATAGGATGGAAGGATAGGATGGGGAGGATGGGATGGGAGGATACGATGGAGATGGGGAGGATGGGATGGGGAGGATGGGGATGGGGAGAATAGGATGGGAGGATAGGATGGGGAGGATGGGATGGGAGGATGGGATGGGAGGATAGGATGGGGAGGAGGGAATGGGAGGATGGGATGGGAGGATAGAATGGGGGGATAGGTTGAGAATGGGGAGGATAGGATGGGGATGGGGAGAATAGGATGGGGAGGATGGGATGGGAGAATTGGATGGAGATGAAGAAGGTGCATTTTAGTATTTTGTTGATAATAACCAGCGCCTGGTGGGCAACACTGCGTCAAGAGGATGAGGTCTCAAAGGTGATAAAAGATATTTAAATAAAGCAGTAGTGGCTAGCAGAAACTAAAAGTGATAATTTTTCGTGCGCGAATTCTAGTCGAGGAGTGTGAGGAGTAGAAGAACAAAGGGCGGAGTGATAAAGGGAGTTAGTGGAGTAAAGGGAAAACGGAGAAGTTCAAAGAGGAGGTGCAAGAGTATAAAGAGTAGGAGAGGAGTACAAAGAGGAACAAGAGGAGGGAAACTAGTATGTAATGGAAGAGTAGAGATAAAGGAAAGGAAGTAGAGGAAAAAGAATTAGGAGAGGGTGAAGAGAAGGAGGAGGAATATGGGGAACAAGAAGAGAAGGAAGAAGAGGTGGAGGAGGAAGCGAAGGAAGAAAAAGGAGGAAGCGAGGGAAGAAGAGGAAGAGGAAGCGAAGAAGAGGAGGAGGAGGAAGCGAAGAAGAGGAGGAAGAGGAAGCGAAGAAGGAGGAGGAGAAGGATGAGTAGGACGAGGAAGATGAGGAGGAAGAGGAGGAAGAGGAGAAAGAGGAGGAGGAGGAGGAGGAAGAGGAGGAGGAGGAGGAGGAGGAGAAGGAGGAGGAGTTGAAGGAGGGAGTCCCAGATGACAGCTGTCTCGAGGGAGTCCAGCAAAATTGGAGTGGGCATAATTGTTTGTGCACACGTCCACGCCCGTGGGCGGGATCACATGCGGATGTAGGCGAGCACGGGCGTGTACACACGCAGTTGGGTCTACATACACTGAGTACACATGTCGGAACTAAACGCACACGTTCATGCATACATGGTTCTATACTCAATAAATGAATCTATACGCATTGGGTTTATACATAGATTGGTACGGTCCGAAGCAAATTTTTTAATTATTTTATGATGCAAAATTCAAAGTCCTTGTATGGCAACTATTTTTGAATATTCAAGAAAATTACATAAATGTAAGCTAAATACTACATAGGAAAATATATCACGGACTCAAAAAAATAATAATAATTAAATTGACGTTTATAATTATAACGCAGGTTAAAACTTTTTCTCGTGACTGTATATGTATTTATGTATATACTCCATGAGTTTATACAACGATTGGTTTACATAAAATGGGTTTGTGTGTTAAATAGGTTCATACATGGATATGTCTTATTCGCAACAACACATGGGTCGAAGTAGGTGGTCTAGAGTTCGGAGACTAATGTCCTCCCCGCTGGTCGGACTCGAATGAGTCGACGAGTTGATGACGTCATGGAGTGAAGTCGGGTCATGACCGAAGAGAAGAGACCCTCGACGCTACTCCTGAAGTCTCCCAAAAGGTCCCGTCATCAATGTGTGTGTGGAGGGGGAGGGGTTGTCCATAGTACAGTAAGACATGCTATACAATAATTCTTGTTATTAATATTATCATTCCTATTATTCATACTATGGTTACCCCCCATGTAAGGGGGGAAAAGCCTTTGGTATATGTATTATTCATACTACAGTCTTCTTTTTAATTTTTCCTTTCTCATTCCTCTTTTCATTATTCTCTTTTGTACTCTCTTCATCTCTGCTATACTTATTATTTCTATATTTTTTTTTCGAGTGCCTGCTATAATTATTATTTCTATTTTTTTTTTTATTTCCGAGTGCCTTCTCCACATCCAAAAAGCTTGTGACACTTGGGTGAAGTATCCTTCGACAGTAATTACAGTTAAGAGAGCAATTAAATTTTTAGAGACAAAGTTGCTTCCAAATTGTACAGAATTGCTTCCAGAATAATATCTAGTCTTCCCCAACCTCTTTCTCTTCCTCCGCCTCCTCCTCCTCCTCCTCCTCCTCCGCCTCCTCCTCCTCCTCCTCCTCCTCCTCCTCCTCCTCCTCCTCCTCCTCCTCCTCCTCCTCCTCCTCCTCCTCCTCCTCCTCCTCCTCCTCCTCCTCCTCCTCCTCCTCCTCCTCCTCCTCCTCCTCCTCCTCCTCCTCCTCCTCCTCCTCCTCCTCCTCCTCCTCCTCCTCCTCCTCCTCCTCCTCGCCCACTTCTGCTACCGCCCCCTTCGACCTCCGTCCTTCCACGTCTGTCTCTTCTCTATCCATTTCCTTCACCTTCATCTTCGTCTCTTCCTCTTCCTCTTTTTTTTTTGTCCCATTGACGCCCTTTTCTTCCTATTCCTCACCCTACTCATCTTCCATATACCCAAGGAGGAGATTGTTTAATTTTCCCCTATTTCATGCTGCTGTGAGAACCATTTATAAGCACGGTACATATATACATGCACATACATATACATACATATATACATACACACACACACATATACTGTATATATATACATATATTTATATATATATACTCACATTTATACACATATATACATATACACATATACACACATATACATACATATATACACATATACATACATATATATACACACATATACATACATATATACACACATATACAAACATATATACATATATACTGATAATTACGCACAAAGACACCAATACAGACATACTTTTACAAAAACTGAATAAAGTCCATATTAAAATACAGTTCACCATAGAAATGGACGGATCTTTACCATTTCTAGACACAGTCATTATTAGAACGGATGAGAACGTGAAATTTAAAGTAAACAGGAAGCCCACAAATTAAGGATGTCAGATACCATCACGAGACTAGTGCATTGATCATATTCTTTTATTCTTTGTTTTCCTGTCTCTTTTACCAATTCTTTTCTTTGGGAAAAATAAATGATACGGCGTTACCAAAAGACTCTACATCAGAATAAGATATCAGATACTATCGCGAGACTAGTCCATTGATCATAAATATATATATATATATATATATATATATATATATGTATATATATATATATATATATATGAGAGTAATTCGCTAATAGCAGCGACATCAAACCGATAATGGGAAGGTAATTTACGGATGGCCGAGTACAGCGGGTTCGAATCCTGCATGCAACTGTCACAAAAAATATATATATATATATTTTTTTTTTTTTTTTTTTTTTTTGGTGGGAATGAAGAAAGGATACGGCTATACCAAAAGATTCTATATCAGAACAAGATATATAGACAATTACTCACATGTATATTAAGCTGAGGCTAGCTCCCCTCTTCACTCAAGAGTTAAAATTCTATAGTTTACAGAGAGGGTGCGCTTCTGCGAGATAACAGGAACTCCCCCTCCCACCTCCCCTTCTCCCCTCTCCCACTTTCCCCTCTTCCCTCTTCCTCTCTCTCTCTTTCTCTCTCTCTCTCTCCCCTCCTCCCTCTCTTCCCTCCTCCCCCCCTCCCTCGGTCTTCCTCCTTCCCACTTACATCCGTTTGTCTTTTACTCCTCTCCCCCCCCCGTTTCCCCTTCTTTCCCCTCTCCCCTCCCACCTCCCCTTCTCCCCTCTCCCCTCTTCCTCTCTCTCTCTCCCCTCCTCTCTCTATCCCCTCCTCCCCCCTCACTACTCTCCCCATCCCTCGGTCTTCCTCCTTCCCACTTACATCTGTTTGTCTTTTACTCCTCTTCCCCCCTGTTTCCCCTTCTTTCCCCTCTCCCCTCCTTCCTCATCATTGTTTTTCTTGTCCTTGAATCTACATGTATATCTACTACCTAAACCTCACTAGCCCCCCCCTCTCTCTCTCTCTCGCTCACTCTCTCTTTTCCTCCCTCACTCACACTCACTTTCCATCCCAATTTCTTCCTACATGTTTCTTCTTTTCTTCTTCCATACCTTCAAAATTTATCCCTTCTATCATTATCCTTCCCTTCCCTCATTTTCTTCCCTTCCTCTCTCCTCTCTCTCTCTCCTATACTTCCTCATTTACGCCCTCCCTCTCTCGTTTGCCTTTTCTTCCTTCCTACTTTTGCTCCCTTCCTCACTCCCTCATTCATTCTTCCCTCCCTCATCTCTCTTTCTCATCTCTCTCCTTGTTCCTTTCCACCTTGCCTCTCTCTCTCTCTCTCTCTCTCTCTCTCTCTCTCTCTCTCTCTCTCTCTCTCTCTCTCTCTCTCTCTCTCTCTCTCTCTCTCTCTCTCTCTCTCTCTCTCTCTCTCTCTCTCTTTCCTTTCAGGAAAGACTTCGACGAGGAGGAATCATTTCCGATCTTTCCGTCCTTGTGACACTCAAACCAATTCACTCACTTCCTCAGCAGTTTTCCTTTTTTTTTTTTTCTTCGCTTCCTCTCTCTTTTTTTTTTTTTTTGAAAGACAAATAAAAAAGAAAAAGAAAGACTTACACACAAAGTTGAACCACGTATTCAAAGCTTCTGGTTGTCGTTCTGTACCAGAACCGAATAACAAAACCCGAAGTCGCCCAGCCGTGGAGGCGTTGGAGGCGTCGGTACTTGTGAGGCGTGTGGCGGAAGGGTGGGCGTGTGGCGGAAGGGTGGGCGTGTGGGGGAAGGGTGGGCGTGTGGGGGAAGGGTGGATGTGTGGGAGGGCGTGGAAGGGGTGATAGGAATTGGGGACGCTGTAGTGGGGGGTGGGGGGTGGGGGAGGGAACGGAGGGGTAGGGTGGGGGTGGGGGAGGGAACGGAGGGGTAGGGAGAGAGGTGAAAGAAGAAGAGGAAGGAGGCTGGAGAGGAGGAGGAGGAGGAAGAGGTGGAAGAAGAGGAAGAGGTGGAAGAGGAGGAAGAGGTGGAAGAAGAGGAAGAGGTGGAGGAAGAGGTGGAGGAAAAGGAGGAAGAGGTGGAGGAAGAGGTGGAGGAAGAGGAGCAGGAAGAGGAAGGAGGAAGAGGAAGAGGAGCAGGAAGACGAAGAGGAGGAGAAGGAAGAGGAGGAAAAGGAGGAAGAGGAGGAGGAGGAAGAGGAGGAGGAGGAGGAAGAGGAGGAGAAGGATGTTATTGCGAGTGGCCAAACCGCTTGGGGGGATGTTCCTGTCACTACGCTCCTACGAACAGGGATTCCATCTGGACTGGAATACAAGAACGGTAGAGTACAGCTTGCGTGTGTGGCTGTGACTGTGTGTGTGTGTGTGTGTGTGTGTGTGTGTGTGTGTGTGTGTGTGTGTGTGTGTGTGTGTGTGTGTGTGTGTGTGTGTGTGTGTGTGTGTGTGTGTGTGTGTGTGTGTGTGTGTGTCTGTGACTGTGTGTGTGTGTGTGTGGCTGTGACTGTGTGTGTGTGTGTGTGGCTGTGACTGTGTGTGTGTGTGTGTGTGTGTGTGTGTGTGTGTGTGTGTGTGTGTGTGTGTGTGTGTGATTCACCACCATGGTCTTGGATCACGTGTAGGATTCGAGATCAACATCTATTTCCCTCCCGGAAGAGAGCTCAGAGCTCATATATGACCTATCTATGGGAAATGCTGTGACCCTACACGCACCCCACCCAATTCCCCACCCACGAGAGTTAGAGTAACGACTCGCAGCACAGTAATAATGAAATTATTTCAGCCCTGGGCGGGATTCGCACCCGGACCGCCGTAGTGGTGGCCGGGAACTATACCAGCTGCGCCATCGAGCCTACCAACTGTGCTCTGTGTGTGTGTGTGTGTGTGTGTGTGTGTGTGTGTGTGTGTGTGTGTGTGTGTGTGTGTGTGTGTGTGTGTGTGTGTGTGTGTGTGTGTGTGTGTGTGTGTGTATGTGTGCGTGTATGTATATGCGTGGGCAACACCTAAAAACAAGGTTATGTCCAGCCCTGTGCAAAGAAGGACATTCTTTTTAACAATTACCACCAAAACCCCTTATGATGCAACACATCTAGTACATAAAGAAAAAAAATATCCATTGACAATAAATACATTTGTAATTAAACTTCGAATAGTGTCACGCTTTCTCTAGATGTAGTTAGGCGCCACCTGGTGTAAGCCTCTCACTTTATCATATTTCGAATTTAAAAGGTGGGAGATGAGGTCACAAGGAAGGTTGTCCTTCATTCCGTGACCTGAAACAGCTCTTTTGCCATACCTAAAGCCTCATGCAATTCAGCGGACACAAGCAAGCATTATACGAACCCAACACACCTCCCGGCAGATAAAATAAAAAATATATAAACAAATAAATAAAATAATAAGGTAATAAGACAAAATGGACAAGTTGGCTCTGTCATCAGAGACTACGACACTACTTGTTCTCAGAAACCCTTGGAGTGCCACCCGCCGACACAAAGGAGGGTGAGAAAAGAGGCACTACGAGCGACGAGTGACGGAGGAGGAATAGGAGGAAGAAAAGGAGGAAGAAAGGAGGAAGGAGAAGGAAAAAGAAGAAAAGAAGAGGAAGAAGAAAAGGAGGAAGAAAAGGAAGATAAGAAGAGGAAGAAAAGAAAGAAGAGGAAAAGGAAGAGAATAAGAGGAGAAAGAAGAGGAAGAAAGAAAACGAGTAAGAAGAGAAAGAATAGGAAGAAGAGGAGGAAGAAGAGGAGAAAGAAGAATAGGAAGAAGAGGAGGAAGAAGAGGAAGATGAAGATGAAGAA
Organism: Oratosquilla oratoria; assembly: GCF_046742065.1. Taxonomy (NCBI): domain Eukaryota; kingdom Metazoa; phylum Arthropoda; class Malacostraca; order Stomatopoda; family Squillidae; genus Oratosquilla; species Oratosquilla oratoria. Next base: position 3,640,831 of record NC_134818.1, read on the forward strand.
GAAAAGGATGAAGAGGAAGAAGAAAACGATGAAGAGGAAGAAAAAGAGGAAGAAGAGGGGTATCAAGAAAAAAGAAAAAGAAAAAGAAAAAAAAATAATAAGAAAAAGAAAAAAATAAGAAGATGAAGCCGGTGCGGTCGACATGGTCGGTGACAATAGCCTCGGGAGAGGAAGAGTCTGAACAAAGACGCTTCACAAGAATGATGTTTGCACACTCGAGGTGTCTCCTCCTGTCTGAGACCACGGGAGCGAAACCCGCCCGCAGGAAGACAAACCTCATTTAAAAGTTAATCTTACCCCGGTTAAGCCTCGGCTCGGTTAAGCTTCACTTCGGTTACCCATCTTCAAATTTAACGGCCCCACCTCGGTTAAGCCCCAAATTGGTTAAGCCATAACTCACGGTTAAGCCTATCATAAGAGCCCTAAGACTTAGCTTTCAGTCAATTACAAGTGAATTGTCTTTGGCACATTACATCACTGGTCGAGCTGTGACGTATATCTATTCATTCTTGGATCCTGCCTAATGTTAATAAAATCACCTGGCGATTACCAGGATAGAATCCGAAAAAAGAGTTTCATCATAGATCAAGGCTCTTTCAATTACTCCCTCAAATAGCACGGGTCATCAAATATTTATTTTGGCTAACGGCAGACGATTTTAATCAAATGAGGAGAGGATTAAATGCATCTTGGGCAATTCGACCGAGTTCGATGATTGTTCTGGAACTGAACATGTCTGTTCTAGTTCATGTTCTTTGAGGAAGAAACCAAATTCACGCTCTAGAAGGGCGGGGTTCCCCCCCCCGCCACACACCTTTGTTGAATAAAATCACCTGACGGGAGCTATGATGAATAATGTCATAGGAACATAATTAATGCGTTAATCATCCTCCGAAGGGCACGTTCTTCTGAACAACAAATCCTGGGTGCAAAGAAAACAAAAAGACAAGTGCACACACACACACACACACACACACACACACGATAGAGAGGATCTAATAAAATGGGATAGTAGAAATACAAGAGGACACGGAAAGAAAATCAAGAAAGACAGTTATAGAAGGGACCTGAAAAAGAACAGCTTTCCCCACAGAGTAATAGACATCTGGAACAAGTTAGACGAAAAAGTGGTATGTGCAAAAACAATACATAAATTTAAAAACAGTTTAGATAAAATGAGATATGAAGACGGGACCCCACGAGCATAGCTCCCCTTCCCGTAAAATACACCTAGGTAAATACAACTAGGTAAATACACACAATCACCTTGCTCAATGGGGACAGTAACTTTTTAGCAAGATCACAAAGTACTGTTCTGTGTCGACCATGTCGCTGCATTTCAAGGTTTCGGTTGTCATATATCACCAGGTGATTTCATTCAGCTTACGGAAGCCTCCCTTCGCATCCTAAAAGATTATTCTATGTGCCAGCAGAATATTTTATTCAGCTAAGAAAAGACTCCCTCTGGAATGAAGGGGTCAAAGAGGTGAAAACAGCATCAGTGTCGAAAGATCCCTCTCCCCAAACAACTCTCCAAAAGCCATCAGTCTTCTCAAAGATAGCTTCCGACCCAACCTCTGCAGTCCCTAATGCTACTGTCATAATCAGGAGAAAAAGGTCACTTTCCCGCCCACTCCCGAAACACCACAACAACACACCTTCAACCTCCAGGAACTCTCTACAAACACAGAAACCCATATCCTGTAGCCATTAACTCATAGACAGAGACCTGCACCCCATCACGGCCCACACTGCAACCACCACCACAGACCCCACAACGCTGCCTCCACCACAGCCACCCACCTGTCCTATTGTTGCATCTCCGCATCTAGACTGAAATGTTGACGACCTTTTCGAGGCTTTCTTTGTCCGCAGTGCTCGCGAAGCAGTCTTTGAGATAAAGGGCGTTGGGGTAATAGCCTCGCGCGGGGGGTGCCAGCTGCCCATTACGTCATGGTCTGCCTGCCTTCGTGCCTGCCTGCCTACCCCCCGCCTCTCTCTCTCTCTCTCTCTCTCTCTCTCTCTCTCTCTCTCTCTCTCTCTCTCTCTCTCTCTCTCTCTCTCTCTCTCTCTCTCTCTCTCTCTCTCTCTCTCTCTCTCTCAGACACCCAAAATTCCTCGGGAGTTCCCCTGAGAACCTCAGGAGCCACATAATAGCCTCTTTCAAGGCACATTAAGATAGCCTCGCCGACTCCCGATTGGTACTGACTGATAGCCTCGCTCGGAGGTCTCAAATAACCCGTGAAGATATTCTTTGGGCAAAGAATTGTACCAACTCATGACACCCTACCACATTATACCGACATGATACGGCAATGGTACTGTTACTGCGTACATTTGACCACCACGAACGGAGTCCAGAAAAATATCCTCACTCAGCGGCACAGGTCACTGTAAGATAGCCTCACATGGGGGTTACCCGGCTGTGCCTCGTTTCTGGAGCTGTTAGCATTAATTGACACTTTGTACCTTTTGACAGCACTGCTAGACATCTTTTATTATGGAGGAACAAAATGGGAGTTTCCAACTGATGAAAAACGTCCCTTGATAGAGAAGTTAAAGGTGTACTTGTGACAGAGTTGAAGGAGTGGAAAAAGAATAGAATAATTGACCGGTGGAAAAGGATATGTGGAGTGGGGAGGGGTGGAGGTAGACTAACTTCCTAAGATAACATAATCAAGCAAAATGTCTTATTTTATTCTGGCTAAGGACAGATGATTTTGTACAATTGTCAGCATGGAGCTTCTGCCTTTATGTGATTTTTTTTTTCTTCTAACCAACACTAAATGATTTCATTCAGCTACATAAGAACCCCATTAGTTGGAACGAGATTAAGCCTATTCCAGTTCACAATTTCCAAAAAAGATTTATGATTTCTTCTGGCTAAAACTTGGCACCTTTGTTTAGCTCTCAAGTGGCCCTTCGTGTGGTGTTGATAGACTCTGTTCTTAGGGACGCTAGAAGTTATTTTTCAAGAACAAGTAATGTTATAGAACCCTGTATGCATCAACTCTATATAGTAAATATTTTTCAAGAACAAGTAATGTTATAGAACCCTGTATGCATCAACTCTATATAGTAGATATTTCAAAGACTTTATTGACATTCCTACGGACCAGAACCACACAGTATTATTTTAAGTGATACCGATCTAAAAAAAAAAAAAAATAAAAATAAATAAAAAAAAATAACATAAAATGAAAAATGAATAAATCCATTATGCTCTCCTCATCAAATCTACTTTACTATCTCTATGATTTCAAATCTTTGTGATATTGTCCACGAGGATAGAAATGCTGGTTATAACCGAAAAAACTACTAATGTTATGTAGACTGTACTGACCTAGGCTTATGGGTATGAAGAGAGGGGTGGGGTGGGGTTAGGGGGAGAGGGAAGAGATAGAAACGAGGACAAATAAACAGAAGAAAAGAGAGGAGGAGGAAGTGACAGGCGAAGAGAGGATATGAAAAAACAGGATAAAAATAAACACGAAATGAATAAAAGATGATTAGGTAGGTTTACCAGAAGCAACACACAAGTACGTACACACACACACACACACACACACACGAGGATAAATAAACAAAAGAAGAATAGAGAGGGGGAAATGAGAGAAGAGAGGATATAAAAACAGGATAAAGATAAACACGAAATGAATAAAAGATGATTAGGTAAGTTTACCAGAGGTAATTCTCAGGGAGAAGAGTGAGTATGGATGTTGGTGGGTTCTCCCACATTGGACCAAGTAAAGATTCATACATTTCTTCCTCTTCTTCTTCTGGAAAAGCAAATTGCTCAGCAGTGCAAGAAGCTAGGGCCGCTTAATTGGCTGTTTACCTGAAAACTCTAAAATTTGGTTTGAAGACGGAAACTCACCGCAAATTTGTTTAAGAATACGAGTTACCCCTCCCCCCCAAAAAAAAAAAAAGTTAAACAACTTCCGTGTATATATTTACATGTGCGCATACATAGATGCAAGGATGCGCGTCCATGTGTACGCGTATACACAGTATATGTCTGCGCGTATGTTTACATGCTTGCACGCACGCTTGCCAAAGATGTTTATGTCTTGGGCCAAGACCTCGGAAGTCAAATAGCGCGGAAGACCGATGAAAGACGAGGCGAAGTCGACGATCGACATCCAGTGGAGAAAAGTCGAGTATTGACTCGACAGAGAGGGAAGAGGCTTGGCGGTCGGCTGAGTAGCTCACCGTAGGTAATAAGAACGAAATGGGCTCATTTATCATACACAGTAAATATCGGATATTTTCTCCCAAGGTGGAAGACATGGGGGAGCATGGGATAGCTTTCTTCACGATTTTCGTCGTCTCCGTTTTCTTTCGTTTTTATTCTTGTTTCTCTCCTTCCTCTCCTTATTCCTCTTATTCTTCATCTTCCTCCAGCATCTCCTCTTCTTTTTCCTCCTGCATCTCCTCTTCCTTTTCCTCCTCTTCCTCCTGCACCTCGTCTTCTTCCTCTTCCTCTTCCTCCAGCACCTCTTCTTCTTCCACTTCCTCCTGCACCTCCTCTTCTTTTTTCTCTTCCTCCCGCATCCACTCTTCTTCTTCCTCCTCCTCCTCCTGCACCTCCTTTTCTTCCTCTGTTTCCTCCTCTTCCTCTTCCTCCAGCACCTCGTCTTCTTCTTCCTCGGGTTCTTCCTCTTCCTCTTCTTTTTACGCTGTGCCGCGTTTACCTTCTTTCGCACCTCATAACTTCGAAAGCTAATGACTGCCACTTGTCCTGGCTGCCCAAGCAAAGAACAAAGAAGTCGGCTTCGGCCGCAGTTAAGCCACTGATCACTTGGCCGGACTGAGACACACCTATGATTTTATTCTGGTTGTAGTTTGACGTTTTTAGTAGATTACTATGTCTGCCCTCTTCCTTACAAATTAAAAAGATTAAAAAAACATACACACTTGCAAGATCTGGATGTGCTCGATAGCGCTAACACAAGACAAGCAACCTGCCTTATCCCCGAACGCCAGCACAAGCACCAAGATCACATGGCTTGTCCCCATTTCTACCCCCCCCCCTTGCGATGACCCTGCTCATGGGGTCATCCCTAAGGGGCATGACCCAGGGTAAAGACGAGGTCAGGGTCAGAGGAAGGTTGACCTAGGACGTGGTTTCTTTATATGACTTGCCTGAAAAACGGTGAGATGGACCTGAAATCTACCTGGAAGCTTGTCTTTTTTCCAAAGGGCCAAAGGAAAAGGAACGATGCAGGTGTGTGTTGTCATGCAATTTGTCTCAATTGACTGATTTATCAACAGATTGACTGGTGAATCTTAAAAATTTCATCAAGTTGTCATTCATCGAGATGAGCTTGTGATAGTAGGTAACCTCATTGCAGGCGGAGTTTATCTTCAAATGAATAAAATCACCAGGCGATAGCATCTTTAAGAATTATAATTAAAATGATAATAAACAATTAATAGATAACAAATAAATAATATAAATAACAAATAATATAAATAATAAATATAAATATAAAAATAAATAATAAAAAACTAAAAATATAATACGCGTGAGAAAGGCTAAATCAAGACAGGCTTCAGATAGTACTCAATCAAGATAGTACTGGAGCAGTATGTGACATCTTTCCCTGAAGAGGGTTACCTTAACTGAAAAAATCAGCTGACGACAGCTAGACACAAGCGGGATTCTACAATACAAAGAAAGGGTTAAAGTTTAACTTAACCCTCGACCATTAACTGAATGAGATTGGTTTAGTTTTCTTTTTGTAAGAAGAAAATCTACAAAATGTGCCACAAGAGGAGGAGGTGGAGAGTGTGGAGGAAGAAAATGGAGGTAGAGTGGAGGAAAGAGACAAACCAAGTGGAAGGAGAATCAGGAAACAGAGTGTTCAGTTCCCGCCTAAGTGGAAGGACCGTTGGGAGAATCAACAGGGTAGCGGGTATCAGAAGATTATATATATATATATATATATATATATATATATATATATATATATATATATATATATATATATATATATTGCAGAAACCACAGGGAAATTAAAGTCGGAATACTGAACGTTTTCGTCTATTACATCCTCAGAGTACAAGAAAACTTCCAGTATTCCGACTTTAATTTCCCTGTGGCTTTTGCAATATCTTTTCGTTACGCGTCACTGTGATTATTTTTGCAATTATATATATATATATATATATATATATATACATATATATATACATATATATATATATACATATATATATATATACATATATATATACATATATATCTATATACATATATATATATACATATAAGGATGTAGTGTAAGGGTACTGTATGAGGAAGATACTAGGCTAGCTTTGTTTGTGTGTTGTCTGCATAAGGCATCATGCGAGCCTGACAGGGCACCAACATACGTTGTAGTTACGTATGAAGTGTTACTATCAACCAAGACCCTTTTTTAGATCTATCCTGGGGATTTGAACCCAGAGCTCAACCTGATCCATCTGGATCTCCAGAAATAGAGAATAAAAAGGAAATGAGTTTGAAAAGAGACATGAAGTGGAGTAGGAAGTGGAGTAGGAGTGGAAGAAAAAAAAAGGAATATTTCGTTTATTTTGCAAACTTGTGCAGGACCAAAAATATTACAAAAAGAAAAAAAACTGCAATTTACTCAACTGTGTTGAAAGAGTTGAGAAAAGAGGAGGATGAGTAGAGGATGGAAGGGAGGGGTGGAAAGGTGAATGGAGAAAGAAAATGGTGGAAATGGAATAGAAAAAAAATGGAAAAGAAAAATGTGTTGGTTTGAACTGTGAAGTGGGGAGGGGTCTTGTGGTTGGGGCAAGGGGTGCTTGCTGTCTGGTTCCGACAACGTTTGTTGAATAAACATTTTTTTAAACGTTTGGTCGAGTAAACGTTTGCTGCAATACCGAATCGTTAGCTTTGCCTTAATGTACCTTTTGCAGGATGCAGTCGGACAACGTTTTTTATTTTCAAACGTTGGGTGAGAAAACGTTTGATTCGTCTACGTTTCGACCTAATGAACCTTTTTAATTGCACGATTTAATCAAATCGACTGACGCTATACTAAACAAAGTTAACAAGACCACGTGATAATTAACCCAAAATGAATAAAGTAATTTGACGTGAAGCAAGGTATTTCCAAATACAATGGAGATCTTTATACGTTTTGTTCTGCCTTAAACTCAAAGATATTGTGCAATAAAAAATATAGTCAACCCTGTGACGGCTCTCTATCTCTCCAATAAAAGATAATCTGGTGACACTTTTTAGTCTTTATTCTGGTTAAAGCCTGCCGATTTGTTTTAGCTACCCTTTTCTACCTATTTCACTTTCGCTTAATGAAATCGCAAGGTTGTAATAAAAACAAACGTTTAAAAAACGTAAATAGCAGCAAAGGCCCTAAATACTAATCAAAACCTTTATTGATTTTACTATATCTAAAGCCTGACGATTCTGTTCAGATAACATGTGACCTATGACCTTGATTTAGGTCACGTCCCAATGACGTCACGGTTCGTAGGGAAGACAAGTACAGAGTCTGATGACGTAACGAACTGTAGCCAATCAAAGCATCGGAGAGGCGATGACGTCATGTCGCAACCGTGCTGTTGGCGATGTACGATAATGCCCCTTTCTGAAATTCCAAAAACTATTCTTGTACAGGACAAAACAATTTCCAGTACATCTACAAATCACACCACCATACAATTGACACCCTTACTCCATGTAGAAATGTTTAAGAAGCCTTGGCGCTTAGGCGAAAACATCTTTATCATTTCTTCTTTGCAATTATCGTGCATCGTCAACAACGCCGTCTGGTCCTGACGGGCGTCGATGCTTTTCTCGACTACAGAAAGACATTATGTCGAAAACACATTTTGAGAAGAAAACTTTACCAAAGGAACTTTTAAGGGGAAGACCTTGTGAGCCCTTTTAACGTGATGGGAAGTTTTATATAATGTGTTCTTCCTAATACCAACCTGGACTGAATTCAATCCAGAGGTTACACTGTGTTATTGACGTCCAAATAATTTCGATGTGATGGTAGATTTTGTATTTGCTCATTCTTTTCCCAAGCCAATATTCAATATCACTTTATTAATTCATATGACGATTTTTTTTACAAACCCATTAGATTGTCTTTATTCATTCATGTAATGTATCTATTTACTTGCTTATGGATCCATTTTGTGTTCACATACATACATACACATACATACATACATACATACATGCATGCATATACATACATACATACATATATCTATGGGCTAAATCTCAGAGAAGCCCTAAATGAGTACATACCACACAACCTTTATTAAAGACACAAAGGCATCGACTTCAAGCCCAAAATTCTGTAAATTTGTATGTTGTTAGAGGGAGGGTATGCCTTGGTTAGGCCTAACCCCTACCAAGGGGGAAAGGCCTATTGACACGCGTATATAAGTACACATGTTTACATGTGTGTATGTATGTATACATGCATGAGTATGTATGCATGTGTGTATGTATACATGTATGCATGTGTGTATGTATACATGTATGCATGTGTGTATGTATACATGTATGCATGTGTGTATATATACATGTATGCATGTGTGTATGTATACATGTATGCATGTATGTGTGTATGTATTGTATGCTGTATGTGTGTATGTATTGTATGCTGTATGTGTGTATGTGTGTATGTATGCGTGTATGTATGTATACATATATGTACACATGTATATATCCACGTATGTATTTATATATATTTTCAGAAAATAAACTTTTTTGTCAATGTGAAAACAACAGTTAACCCCATCCCTAAATTTGTTCACAGCAATACGTAATCAAAATGAAAAAATTGTGATAGAAAGATAAAAGTAAATTTTTCTGTTGGTACCTAAAGATTTTATTTTAGGTGTTTATGGTACTAATTGAAACCCTTTTCAGGCCCTTAAGATGTTGTCACAACAATTAGTAAGCTCAAAAACGTGATATTATTTTAAGAAACTGATGACGTATACATTAATATTTGTACATGTATACCAATATGAAGATAGAGTGAGACCTCTCATTAACGGACGTTAAGTAGCTGTGTTTGCGGTGTTTTGGCTGTGTTTTTGGTGTTTTAGGTGCTGTTGTTTAGTGCGTGCAATCACTATGCCACCCAAAAACCACTCCAAAACACCGAAAACACAGCGAAAACACCGCAAACACAGCTAATTAACGTCCGTTAATGAGAAGTCTCACTGTATATATTTTCATTTCAAGATGATAATTTACATTTGACCTAGAAAAGAGAAAAGGGAATTCCATTAAGCTTATTTGTTATTCTAGAGTAGCTTATTCCCATTTGTATGGGGGGGTAGCCAGGTCAAATCCTTCCTCGTCTCTTTGGGGAAGAAGACTACAGAGATCACTAGTTGCATCACTACGCCCAATTTATTAGATTTTTACCACAATTACGGGGAACACGCTGACGGGATTCTTATTCCTCTGCCACATGAGAAAAAGCATTCAATAAGAATAACCAAGGGACAATTCTAGAGCCAAAGACAAGAAGGTCCAATGTCACTAAAGTCTATATTGATAAAAACTCGTTTGAAATTTTACTTCGTTTATTCAAGTTAAACAAATAATGATATACGATAGATATTTTTCGGCGATAAATCAGACTATGTTGTATTAATGTAAAACTTTTAAAGACCTATTGCTCCTCTTTTAGACAATGAAAAAATAGGTTAATAAATATTTAACTTTGGTAATTTCAAAATAAACATCACTGGTGTGACAGATATAATGTCCTGATGACATTGTTTTTCGTACCAATGATAGAAAAAAAAATTCAGTTGAGTGGAAAGTTTCTCTCTCTCTCTACCTCTCTCTCTCTCTCTCTCTCTCTCTCTCTCTCTCTCTCTCTCTCTCTCTCTCTCTCTCTCTCTCTCTCTCTCTCTCTCAACATTTTCCTTGTAGCTCTCCGTCCTAGCTTTCATATCAATTCCTCAGACACGAATGTCGAAATTCTTGCTCGGTACAAGCAAGTTCACGTCCTTGCAAGACTAGGTTCTTCATGCTTCTTGGTTACGGATGTCTTGCTTGCGTTTCTTAAATTGTCGAGATCTCTGGTCAGCAAATACACGAAGACCTTGCTGGCCCCCGCGAGCTGACAGGTCACGGCTTAGTCAGCGCTTTTATCGAGAGAAGGAAGATAAAAGCCAAAGCATGGATTTGTCAGGAGTAAACACTGAAGAATTCTGCCGCTCACTACAAACGCTCAGGGTTCTGCATATTCACACAACGGAGGTCTTTGTGTGCAACTGTGCGGAAGACCAGAAGAATGTTGGCGTACTGTTTTTCTTTTTTTTTTCTTTCTTTTTCTTAACAATCCAAAGAATGTCGAGTCTGTCTGTCACAGACAAAGGATGCGCAGTAATCACCAGGTGTAAAAAAAAAAAAAAAAAAAAAAAAATATATATATATATATATATATATAATAAACAAGTACATTTAGGCCTATGCAGAGTCTTCCTAACCCAGGCACAATAACCTAAAATAAATAATAAAAAATAAATAACATTTTTTGAGTGATAATAAATTGAAGTACCAATGACATCGCGACCTAAGAAACTCCTCTACTCCCTGCAGCGGAAGGAGGAGGAAGTCCTCACTAAGACTCCATTGTTCTTGAAGCCTCTGAGCTCCTATTGGGAGCACGAGACGCTCTTCGGCAGAAGCTTCCTCGTCCCAAGAAGGAGGCTTTGTGCCTCCACTTATCCAAAAGCTCTTCAAGAAACTGCACAAGCGCACGTCATGCGTGTGCGCATCCATGAAACGCACATGTACGCATACGTCATGTACACACAAGTCATGCACACGGACATGTACACCTATCTTGTACAAGTACCGCCGCGTTTCGCCGCTGACTAACTACATGAATCCTTTTCCCCAGGTTCGAAAACAATGGCCACCAGTGAATGCCACTTGCCCAGGCTATTAGAGCATATAGAGTTAATATTATGGCTTCCATTTTACAGACATTACCTCGTTAATGCACACGTAATACGTACATGCAACTAAATATGTATGTACACCTTGACTGTTAAATTGCCTGGAAAAGGTTTTCCTCATCTTGAACAAAATAAACAAATAAATAAATAAACAAACAAACAAACACAGTCAAAGGATTAATCGTCATACTCTGAACTCCTTTAAGGTTTCTGTCAGCTGATTAAAATCGTCTGGCGACAGCCGGACTAACCGTACTTGAATGCCGTAAAGTCTTTATTAAATTTATCATTAAGTAACTTTAAGTTACACTTCATTATGACATTGGAAAGCCAAGATGGACAATGGTATCCATCGACCGGAGCTTTCAACCTGTCTTTTCTTATGCATCCCCTACTTTATGTAATGCTGTCACAACTCTCATGCCTCTACCCTAATTTCGTCCTTTTTTTTCTTTTCTTTTTTAATTTTTTCATCTTATTTCCTCTCTTCTACCCTATCCTCTTTCATCTTTCTATTTTGTTCTCTTTCTATTTCACTTTCACTTTCTATCCTTTGATTCTTTCTCTGACAATCTCTCCCCCCTCTCTCTCTCTCTCTCTCTCTCTCTCTCTCTCTCACACACACACACACACACACACACACACAAACACACACACACACACACACACACACTTTCAAACATAACTCCTTGTTTAACAGAGTTGGAGTGCCGGCTCGCAGTGCAACAATGTTGATATTTTCAGTCCTGGGCGAGATTCGAAATCGGATCACTGAATTAGTGGACATCATTGAGCAGTGTGTATGTGTGTGTGTGTGTGTGTGTGTATTTCACCATGGTCTTTGGATCACGTATTGAACTCGTGATCAACAGCCGTTTCCCTCCCGGAAGAGAGCTCAGCTCATATATGACCGATCTATGGGTAATGCTGTGACCTTACACACACACACACACCCAACTAACCGCCCACGAGTTGGAGACACAATCCGCATCGCAGCGATACTGAAATTATTTCAGTCCTGGGCGGGATTCGAACCCGGACCGCTGTAGTGGCGGCCGGGAGCTCTAATCACTGCGCCATCAAGTCGTGTGTGTGTGTGTGCGTGTGTGTGTGTGTGTGTGTGTGTGTGTGTGTGTGTGTGTGTGTGTGTGTGTGTGTGTGTGTGTGTGTGTGTATGCGTGGGTGTATGCATATATGTATACATGTATGTATATGTTTATATACGTGTTTTGTTATTCCTGTATCTGTCTGCGATCATCGTTCCTGGTTTGCTTGGCTACACGTCACTTTGACTAATCGTCTGCCTTCCTCTCCGCCCGCCTGTTTCATTGTACGTCTGCCTACAGGTCTGCCTCACAGTCTCCATGTCTGCCTACCTATGTCTGTCTGTCTGCCTGCCTACCTATGTCTGTGTCTGCCTGCCTGCCTATGTCTGTCTGCCTGCCTCTATCTGTCTGCCTACCCATGTCTGTCTGACTGCCCGCCTATGTCTGTCTGTCTGCCTATGTCCGTCTGCCTCGCAGTCTCCATGCCTGTCTGCCTGCCTACCTGCCTGTCTGTATGCCTCCTTCTCTGTCTATTCGTTTTATTCCTATTTATTTGTCTTTCATTCTGCCTGTCTGCCCGTCTTCCTCCCTTTCAGTATATCTGTCAGTCCTTATCCCTATCTCTCCTTCCGTCTTTATCCGTGTGTTTTTCTGAACAAGCGAACATTTTCTGCATAAGTGCACAAGTGTGTAAATCACCAGGGTTTTGGATCACGTGTTGGACTTGTGATCGACAGCTACTACCCTCCCGGAAGAGAGCTCAGAGCCCATATATGACCGATCTTTGGGTAATGCTGTGACCTCACACGCACATACACACACCCAAGTCCCCGTGTGTGTCTGTTATTCACCATGGTCTTGGATCACGTGTCGGACTCGTGATCGACAGTTATTAACCTCCCGCATGAGAGCTCAGAGCTCGTACGACCGATCTATGGGTAATAGTGTGACCTAACACGCACACACACACACCCAACTACCCGCCCACGAGAGTTGTAGTAACACCCGGCAGCGAAGCGATACTGAAATTCGAACCCGGACCGCCGGAGTGGAAGGCGAGAACTCTAACCACAGCGCCACGAGGTGTGTGTGTGTTTACCTCATTGCATTTATTTTATTGCAAAGTACAGGAAAGGCGTTACCCTCGTAGGGTCCCGTCTCTGTCTCAACAGAACATAATAGGAAGCGTGCTGGTCTCGCATTCGCTTAGATGTGGGTTCGAATCCCGCACTTCTCTCTGATTCCCAGGAGTGAATGTTACCCGCTTCAATAGTCCAAGCGCATAATAGGGCAAAGGTGATGGCTTCGGCCGCAGTCATGGGTTTCCTGAGTCTCCCCACCTTTTCCTTCTACAAATTGACGGGTTCGGACGGAAAACTTCGTTCCTTGGCATCTATCTATCTCTCTATCTCTCTCTCTCTCTCTCTCTCTCTCTCTCTCTCTCTCTCTCTCTCTCTCTCTCTCTCTCTCTCTCTCTCTCTCTCTCTCGCTTCTCTTCTCGCTTCTCTCTCTCTTCTCGCTTCTCTCTCTCTTCTCGCTTCTCTCTCTCTTCTCGCTTCTCTCTCTCTTCTCGCTTCTCTCTCTCTTCTCGCTTCTCTCTCTCTTCTCGCCTCTCTCTCTCTTCTCGCTTCTCTCTCTCTTCTCGCTTCTCTCTCTCTTCTCGCTTCTCTCTCTCTTCTCGCTTCTCTCTTCTCGCTTCTCTCTCTCTTCTCGCTTCTCTCTCTCTTCTCGCTTCTCTCTCTCTTCTCGCTTCTCTCTCTCTTCTCGCTTCTCTCTCTCTTCTCGCTTCTCTCTCTCTTCTCGCTTCTCTCTCTCTTCTCGCTTCTCTCTCTCTTCTCGCTTCTCTATCTCCCTCTTTCTCACCTCTCTCTCTTCCTCTTTCTCCCCTCTCTCTTTCTCTTTCTCACAAAACTTCGAAAACTTCCCCGTCAATTCCATCCACTTCTTCAACTGATCGGAACGCCGAAGTCACGTCATCCTTCATTGACGTGAATTCAAGAAAATTACGAGTGAATTGCAGACCCTTCAGGAACTCCGGCAGTTGTTAATTCTTTCCCTCCTGAGGTCTCATTCTTAACTCAGGTTCTCGTGTATGTACTCTCCAGTAAATCTCTCATTCATTCCAAGAGTTTTTATTTACTTTTTTTTCTTAAGTTTTGTCATTTTTATGCTTTTTTGTGAGATACATTCCATCAGATTTTTTTTAAAAGGTTTGTAATTTTTATGTTTTTTTTTGTGAGATACATCCCACGAGTTTTTATCTTACTTTAAACGTTTTGTAATTTTTATGCTTTTTTGCGAGATACATTCCACGAGTTTTTATTTATTTTTCTTTAAACGTTTTGTATTTTTGTATCAAGATACATTCCACGAGTTTATTTTTTTTAAACGTTTTGTAATCTTTATGCTTTTTGCGAGATACATTCCACGTGTTTTTACATATTTTTCTTTAAACGTGTTCTTATTTTTATACTTTTTGTGAGGTACCGTGGGAAAGGCTTTCTCCAGATAGAATTATACGAGACTTACCAAGACCTTCCTTCTATTCACAAAACCATTTTCTTTAGTAAAGACCCATTAAGCATTTCTTTATTACTATTATTACTATTATTTTTACATTATTATTTTTTTACATTTCTTAACACTGCGACGGACTTCAAGATCTCAAAATTCTTGCAAGAAGAGGCTCTATTGTTTGACCTACTCCGGAAGACAATGTATTTTGTTCTTCAAGACACTCCTGAACTACATATATTTTGAATTACGTGACTTCTTATTCATGCATTTTATTGAGTTATGAAGATACACACACACACACACACACACACACACACACACACACACACACACACACACACACACACACACACACACACGGTGGCATAGTTTGGAGAGCGCTGATCTGGGAAGCAGAAATGCTCCCAGCACCCAGTTCGAATCCTGCCCAGGGCCGAAATTATTTCGGTATCACTGTGCCTCGGGTCGTACTCTGACTCTCGTGGGCGGGGAGTTAGGGGTGTGTGTGTGTGCAAGGTCATAGCATTACCCATAGATCGGACCTACGAGCTCTGAGCTCTCTTCCAGGAGGGAAATAGCTGTCGATCACGAATCCAACACGTGATCCAAAGACCAAGTGAATACACACACACACACACACATATATATATATATATATATATATATATATATATATGTATGTATGTATATGTAGGTGTGTGTTTGTTTATATGTTTTACTACTGCAGTTCGGTGATTCTATTAAATGAAGGACCCCGCCTCCCCCTCTGCAACGAAAGGTTACACCAAGGGTTGACCCGGACTTTTCCCAGAGGTTGAGAGGTTTCGGGTTGTGGGTGCCAACGCAACCTAAAGAGAACCTTTCTGCTCCTGAGGAGGAGAGGTCACTGTACATGAGGGGCCGTGGCGGAAAAGGATCTTGAAATATTGCCTGTGGTGCCAAGCCGTGATGACCTCGCTGGCGCCGAAGCGTGCACGTGTCAATGGCGAGCTCAGGAACGAGGTCAGCGCTTTCCCCGAAGGCCAAGATTCCTAGGTCATACGAGGTCATGTGTTCATTGTACCGTGTACATCCAAGAAATTGGTATGATGTCATACACACACAATCATACACACGCACATAAACACACACACACATACACAAACACACACACATACACAAACACACACACACACACACACACACGTACAGTGATAGCGTTCGCAATTTCTAACTCTGCGGTCCGAGTTCGAATCCCGTCCAGGGCTGAAATAATTTCAGTATCGCTGCGAGCCGTTACTCCAACTCTTTTGGGCGGGGAGTTGGGTGTGTGTCAGGTCACAGCATTACCCATAGATAGGTCATACACGAGCTCTGATCTCTCATCCGGGAGGGTAGTAGCTGTCGGTCACGAGACCAACACGTGATTCAAGGTCCAAGGTGAATTACACACATGCATACGTACTAACACTTAATAACAAAAATAACGAGGAGTCCCTCTTCAGCTCTACCATGGTGTTCAGAATGAAAAATCATATACGATGAGACTTTTATAGCTTCCCTTCAGGCGCTATATTCAAAAATATTCTGTATAATAAGCGCAAGAAATCGAGAAATTGTAATTTATGGCTCCCTTCCGGTTTTATTGCAAATTTGATACATGGGAAAAAGTTGTTAGGCGAAGGAAAGATACGGCCCAAAATTCTAAGTCTTCATATAGCAAAATCGTCTCTATATGTCATCTTCGCAACTTTACTAAATGACGGTCACTGGATGGCTAAAATAATGATAGAAAAAATAATAAAAATTAAAATAAAATAAATCATTATCTTCATTAAACTATCTTCATTGTTGAAGAGGCCGAAGTGATGTTGGACAGTTGTAACTTCTGCTGTTTCTTCTTTTCTGCTTCCATCCACATTTCTCTTTTGCTACTTCAATCAATCTCCATTTTCATTGTGGTAGAGCAGTGGTTCCCAAACTATGGGTCGCGACCCAAATTTGGGTCACGAGATCAATTTTGATGGGTCGCAGGGCCAAAGGGAAATTCTCACGTTTTCAGAGAATTTCGAATACTTGACTAACGAAAATTTTCATTTACTTATGTAATGTCTGTTCATGGGTTATATTAATTTAGTTTTGTTAAAGAAAAGCTGTACACATTATTTTTTTTTCCAAAGTAAAGGGTATCTATCACTGTCCATTTTTTTTTTCTCTTTACCTTATTCTAAGTCGCAAAGGACTGAAATATTTCCAATAGGATCGCTCACAAAAAAGTTTATGATAGAGCCTTCAAGGACAGAACCTCTGGCTATTAACGACGATGCACAAATCACCCAATTTATAGACAGACATCTTCATTCATCTTCAACAAACACCTGGGATACAAAAAGAAGGATTTAGTGATCCTATAAATCTGAATATTACTTATCACCGGAAGTAGAGGATCATTCATAACTATGTCAAGCTTACGAATATAAATCTCATCACCACATTCAATTTTACTGGGCCCCAACTTTCGATAGGCCTCATTTCTTAAATTTCTGCAAGAATTGAATGAAATTTTGGTGATAACTAATTTATTGTGTTTACATCATCATACCAAAACACGAGTCTTTGGACTTTTCTTCTTTATTCTACAGTGCGTGTTTAATCATTCATCCATTTGTTTACTTATTTCTATATTTATTTATTCTATACATTTTTGAGAGACCAAGTTGATGAAAGCATATTATATATATATATATATATATATATATATATATATATATATATATATATATATATATATATATATATATATATATATATATTGGAATGTATGTGTATCAGTTCGTTCCATCCAGCATCACCATCACCAATTGTTGATATAGCCCCCGCCTGGTGTGGTACCGGCGCGATCACCCTCGTGCTGAAGGAGAATGTACGACTCTGGCTGGAAATGCGGGCGGGCGGGCGGGCTGACGGAGAAGTGGTGGTGATCGATGGTGGAGATGTGGGCGCTGTTGCCATGCATTCTAGGAACGCGGACCGTGATTGATGGTGAAGGTGTCCGTGCGAACAGGAGAGGAGGGAGCCGGAGGGCGCCGTCGACGCCGTTCGGCGTCTTGTGATAGAGATGCCGTCGCTGGTTGCGGATGGAGAGTTCAGAAGATGACGTCATGTGTGTGACGTCATTGTGATGCCATGGTGTGACGTCATTGTGATGCCATGGTGTGACGTCATTGTGATGCCATTGTGTGACGTCACGTGGTGTCATTGTGTGACGTCATGTGTGGTGTCACTGTGTGACGTCATGTGTAGTGTCAGTGTGACGTCATGTGTGGTGTCAGTGTGACGTCATGTGTGGTGTCATTGAGTGACGTCATGTGTGGTGTCATTGAGTGACGTCATGTGTGGTGTCATTGAGTGACGTCATGTGTGGTGTCATTGAGTGACGTCATGTGTGGTGTCATTGAGTGACGTCATTATGCCATTATGTGACGTCAGTGATACCATTGTGTGACGTCATTGTGATGCCATTGTGTGACGTCATGTGTGGTCAGTGTGACGTCATGTGTGGTCAGTGTGACGTCATGTGTGGTCAGTGTGACGTCATGTGTGATGCCATTTTGTGACGTCATGTGTGATGCCATTTTGTGACGTCATGTGTCAGTGTGACGTCATATCTGTGACATCACATACATGATGTCACTGGGCTATGGAGATCCTATATCGAAGAGTTAGGATGAGACCTTAAGTCTCACATATGATCCGGCTTGGATAACCTCGAAAGAGTGAGCATGCATATAATGACCTAACACAGAACGTCATGTATATGACCTCGCATTCTACGACATTGGAATGACCTCACTTATATAATGTTATAGTAACTCAATTGAGATACCAAACAATTTGTGATATTAGAAGTTCATTGCTGTCCCTTTGTCGTGATCCAAACTTTATTTTACAATAAGTCTACGGTAACTGGCCGCCATGTTTGACCACAGTCACGTGGATTCACACCACATTTACCCTGGAGGTCAACTTTGAACAAGTTGAACTCAGAATGTCACCATACTTCTAGGTGTCAACCTTCCTAATGCTGCTCAACTGAACCATTCACTGTGCTTTTTATTTAGCTGAATAAAATTGCCTGGCGGCAGATGAGAAAACTATTACCTTTGTAAAATACAATGATATAATTGAAATCACTCATGATATGCTTGACCCTATCTTCTGTAGGTAAGATCACGCTCAGCTGAATAAAATCAGCTGGCACATACACATACACATATACACATACATACGCACACACACACTTCCGCAAACATACACACACACACACACACACACACACACACACACACACACACACACACACACACACACACACACACACACACACACAATAGACTTGTCCTAAACAAAAGGATATATTTGACATCTCTTGCGCGTTCTCGAGAACTCTGGTGTCCCAAAATAGAAAGAGAAAGTATGTATTTCAGAAACGTTGCGAAAACGTTCTAATAAAATTGATCAAGTTTGCCGGCCTGACGCGAAATAATTGCGGAAACGAGATTTTGTTATGAAACTCGAAATTCGCATTCGGGGCAAATAAAATATAGAATAAAATATATTCACTGAAGTAAATTCTAACAAATCAGACAAAGGCTTGTGCTGTGATATATAGTGAAGGAATGAGTTCATCAGAGACAGTTAATAAAAAGCCAAATATCAATGCAATACCCTAATGTATATGTTAAATAACTTGTTTACTAGTCTTTTGGTATTAGAGTGTAAAGGAGTTGTGAACCCTCCTCACACAACACACACACACACACACACACACACACACACACACACACACACACACACACCGTGGCGCAGTGGTTAGAGTTCTCGCCTACCACTACGGCGGTCCCGGTTCGAATCCCGTCCAGGGCTGAATTAATTTCAGTATCGCTGCGCTGCGAGTCGTTACTCCAACTCTCGTGGGCGAAGAGGGCGAAGAGAGAAAGAGAGAGAGAGAGAGAGAGAGAGAGAGAGAGAGAGAGAGAGAGAGAGAGAGAGAGAGAGAGAGTTAGAAAGAGAGAGAGACGAATGAACGTATTAAGAACATTCCTGAATATTTAATAATCATATACATTAATTAGGCCTATACCACACTACAATAATCAGGAATGACTAAGGACATACCACTAACTTGAACAGAGGAGCATGGAATACTCCGACGGTCTTCTTGCTCCAGTCCTTCGAAGACCTCAAACGATGATATACGAGACTGAGGCCATTGCGAGATGAGAGGCCGGAAAGTCACATAAATCATTATCAGGTTTCTAGTATCTCTAGTTACAAATACTCAGGACAAAGAGGAGGAGAAGGAGGAGGAAGAGGAGGAGGAGGTAGAGGGAAGAAGAGGAGGAGGAAGAGGAGGAGGAAGAGGAGGAGGAAGAGGAGAAGGAAGAGGAGGAGGAAGAGGAGAAGGAAGAGGAGGAGGAAGAGGAGAAGGAAGAGGAGGAGGAAGAGGAGAAGGAAGAGGAGGAGGAAGGAGGAGGAAGAGGAGGAGGAAAAGGAGGGAATTTGTATATGGGACGGGTACTGAACGTGCATATGTGGGAATGAATTTTGACGCAGCCCAAAGGGATTTCTCCACATCTTCTCTTTTCCTGCATGAGGGGACGGAGAGGTGGGGGGGGGTCGCTGATTAAGTGAAGCGGCCTTACTGTGTATGAACTGTGTCTTGCTGCATTGCTTCTGATCCTGGGCAGTGGGCGGGATACAGGGATGACCCGTCATCCACGAGGAGCTAAGATGAGAGGGAGGAAAGGGTGGAGGGGAGTGGAATAGGTGGAGTAGGTACGTTCCTTTGACTTGGCTACCTCCCTTATAAGAGGGAAAAAGCTCTTGGTATGTATATTATATATATATATATATATATATATATATATATATATAAATATATTATATATGAATATATATAAATATATATAAATATATAAATATATTATATATATATATTATATATATATATATACATATATATAATAAGAGCGATAACAAAACCATAACAAATTAATTATAAATAATAATTGATATGGTTTAACGTCACAAACTCCTCACATCGGAAGGCTAAAACGGTACCCCTTACAGAGGACATTGTAGCGTGGAGTTAATGAACTATGCCCTTGCTTCAACTTCGCCGGTGTCAGGATTCGAACCGCCATCCCCTCGACCTTCGCCGCAAATAACGACGCCATAACCCACTCAGCCAGCGAGATTCCAATGAATAATAAAAAAATAACAAAAAACATAACAATAATGATAATGAAAATAAGAACAATGATAATGATAAAAGTAAAATAATGATATAATCATTTATAACAATATTAATTATAAAATGAAATAATAACTACAATAACAGCAACAACGGTGATGACCAAGGCAGGATTAAAACAAAGATCTTACAAGGCGCCAGTCGACCGCTCCATTCCACCGCCGTCTACTCTGACAGAAGTAAACGTATCCAACGAAAGTTTGGTCTACTTGTTTTGATTAAAACAACGCCGTTAGGGAGGTGCCTCTGACGAATTGTACTCTGATTAAAGAGACGTAAGCCAACACACGCACGTACACACGCACATGCACACACAAACACACACACATACACACATATACATGCATACACACATATTATATATATATACATACACAAACATACATAAATGCATACACACACAATTTTATATATTACACACACACACACACACACATATATATATATATATATATATATATATATATATAATGTATAGCGTACAGTGTGTATGGTGGCCAGTCACAAGCCTGGACAAGGGAGAAGGGGAGGAGCCACTGTGTCATGATCAAAATGAATAGACTAAAATTTGTTGAATTCGTAAAGGGAGACAATAAATTTCGGGCCGAAACTTGAAATAAATTATGGCACAACAAAATTGAAATGGATTTTGGATCGCTGTTTTCGAGATGGACCCACGCCGCCACGTTTGTCTTCCTCCTCTTCTTGGGACTGAAGAAGAGAGGGGTGGAAAAAAGAGAGAGAGAGAAAAGAGAAGATGAATGAGAGAGGAGGGGAGAGGAGGGTTGTGAAGCAATTAGGGTTGGAGTGAAGTTTTGGGAGGCACGGAGGAAATGTGGAGGAAAAGAGGAGGAAAAAATTGAGGAGAAAAAGAGAAAAAAGAGCAACATTGGAAAAAGAAATAAACGAGAAAGTTAGAAAGAGAAGGGAAAACAGGAGAGGGGAAATGGGATGAGAAAGAGGAAGAGGAAGGTAGGAGATGGATAAGTTAATAAATAAAGAGAAGACTGTAGTAGATGAAAGAAGAGAAAGAGGAAGAGGAAGAGGATAAGGAGGAGAAATAAGTGGTGGAGGAGGGAAAGGAGAAATATTTGAAAGAAATATGAGAATGGTAAAGAGTGGGAGGAAAGAGGAAGGGAGAAGAAGAGGAGGAGTAGGAGAACGAGGAAAATGTTCGAGAAGAAAAATAGTTGGAATAAGAAGAGGGACAACGAAAAGGAGTGGAGACAAAAAAAAAAAAAAGAGGATTTGGAATAGAAAAAAAAGTGGAGAATACGTTGGAAGAGGTAAAGGAAGTAGGGAAAGTATTAAGGGAGGTGATACGGAAAGAAGAGGGGAAGAGGGGAAGAGGGGAAGAGGGGAAGAGGGGAAGAGGGGGAGGAGGGGAGGAGGGGGAAGAGGGGAGGAGGGGAGGAGGGGAGGAGGGGGAAGAGGAGAGGAGGAGAGAAGGGGAGGAAGGGGAGGAGGGGAGGAAGGGGAGGAGGGGAGGAAGGGGAGGAGGGGAGGAAGGGGGGAGGAAGGTGGAAGGGGGGGAGGAAGGGGGGAGGAAGGGGGGGAGGAAGGGGGGAGGAAGGGGGGAGGAAGGGGGGAGGAAGTAAAGAGGAGAAGAGGGGAGGAGTAAAGAAGGGAGAAGAAGGGGAGGTCGGGAAAGGGGGGGAAGGGGAGGAGGGGGAAGGGGAGGAGGGGGAAGGGGAGGAGGGGGAAGGGGAGGAGGGGGAGGGGAGGAGGGGGAGGAAGGGAGGAAGTAAAGAGGAGAAGAGAGAAGGAATAAAGAAGGGGAGGTCGAGGAGCAGGGGGAGAGGAGGAAGTAAGAAGGGGAGTAGGGAAGAGGGAAGGAAGTGAAATGGGGAGGAGGAGAGGAGGGGACGAAGGAAAGAGGGGAAGAGAGGAGAAGGGAGAATGAGAGGAGGCGAGGTCTGGGATATATGATATAAGGGAGAGGGGAGGAGACGAGAGGGGGAGGAAGGAGGAAGGAGGAAGGAGGGAGGAGAGAGGAGGGAGGAGGGAGGAGGAGGCTTCTTCATGCTTGAACACCAGATTACGGAATCGTGGCAGGTCATTAGTTCAATTCTCCCGGACCCTCCCCCCTCCTCCTCCTCCTCCTCCTCTTCCTCCTCTACCTATCCCTCCTCATCTCCCTTTCCCTCCTCCTCTCCCTTTCCCTCCTACTCTCCCTTTCCCTCCTACTCTCCCTTTCCCTCCTACTCTCCCTTTCCCTCCTACTCTCCCTTTCCCTCCTACTCTCCCTTTCCCTCCTACTCTCCCTTTCCCTCCTACTCTCCCTTTCCCTCCTACTCTCCCTTTCCCTCCTACTCTACCTTTCCCTCCTACTCTCCCTTTCCCTCCTACTCTCCCTTTCCCTCCTACTCTCCCTTTCCCTCCTACTCTCCCTTTCCCTCCTACTCTCCCTTTCCCTCCTACTCTCCCTTTCCCTCCTACTCTCCCTTTCCCTCCTACTCTCCCTTTCCCTCCTACTCTCCCTTTCCCTCCTTCTCTCCCTTTCCCTCCTACTCCTCCTCTCCCTTTACCTCCTCTTCCTCTCCCTTTCCTTCCTCGTCCTCCTCCTCTCCCTTTCTCTCCTCTTCCTCCTCCTCCTCTCCCTTTCTCTCCTCTTCCTCCTCTTCTCCCTTTCCCTCCTCTTCCTCTCCCTTTCCCTCCTCTTCCTCTCCTTTTCCCTCCTCCTCCTCTCCTTTTTCCTCCTCCTCCTCTCCTTTTTCCTCCTCCTCCTCCTCTCCTTTTTCCTCCTCCTCCTCCTCTCCTTTTTCCTCCTCCTCCTCCTCTCCTTTTTCCTCCTCCTCTCCTTTTCCCTCCTCCTCTCCTTTTCCCTCCTCCTCTCCTTTTCCCTCCTCCTCTCCTTTTCCCTCCTCCTCTCCTTTTCCCTCCTCCTCTCCTTTTCCCTCCCCCTCCTCCTCTCCTTTTCCCTCCTCCTCCTCCTCCTCTCCCTTTCCCACCTCCTCCTCCTCTCCCTTTCCCTCCTCCTCTTCCTCCATCTTCTCCATATTCTGCCAATCATTGCCTCCTCTCACCCGAACCCCATAACCCGACATCTCCCTCTCCTCCTTCCTCTCCCTCCTCTCTCTCTCTCTCTCTCTCTCTCTCTCTCTCTCTCTCTCTCTCTCTCTCATTCGCTCCCTCTACCTTTCTTTTTTCAAAATTTCCTAATCATTGTTCGTTCTTTGATCTAAAGCATTCGTGTTTCCTTTTCATATTGGAAAGAGAAATAAACAGAAAATATTGGAACAAAAAAATGTTTACAAAAAGCAAAGGAAAAGAACAAAAATAAAAAAGAAAGTGAGGAAAACACAAGAATAGATGAGAAAAAAATGAAGGAGGAACACATCAAAATAAATGAGAAACATGATTACGTTCCACAGTTTGCCTTCACTCTCTCCCTCTCCGTCACCCTCTCCTTAATCTCTCCCTCTCACACTCTCACTCTCCCCCTCCCTCTCCCTCTCCATCTCCCATTCTCTGACTCTCCCCCTCTCTCACACTCCCTCTCCCCTTCCCTCACTCACTCCCACCCCCCTCCCGCTCCCTCTGTCTCTCTCTCCCATTCTCTCTCTCTCTCCCATTCTCTCTCCCGCTCCCATTCTCTCTCCCGCTCTCCAATTCTCTATCTCTCTCCAATTCTCTATCTCTCCTCATTCTCTCTCTCCCCATTCTCTCTCTCTCTCTCTCCATTCTCTCTTTCCCCATTCTCTCTCTCTCCCCATTCTCTCTCTCTCCCCATTCTCTCTCTCTCCCCATTCTCTCCCTCTCTCTCCCTCATTCTCTCCCTCTCTCTCCCTCATTCTCCGCTAAACCCTTCCGCCTTACCCCAACATTGTTCTCCAACAATAAATTGCCTCCAACATTCTTCATACAAAATAATTTTCCGCCTCATTACATTTATCATCATCATCAATTTGCCATATTTTCTCTTATTCTCCGTTCGATATATTCAACATGTCAGTTTTATGTATTAAAATCTTGGGGGATTTTATTGACATCTCTAAGGATCCAAGTCACGTGGCATTATGTTACGATCTAACACTAATCTTCAGTCATGAAAAATTATAATCACATTCAACTTTTACTCTTCCTCCTCTATGTCCTCCTCCTTAAATATCTACACCAATATTGTACCCAAAGATAGAGATTGAGAGAGAGAGAGAGAGAGAGAGAGAGAGAGAGAGAGAGAGAGAGAGAGAGAGAGAGAGAGAGAGAGAGAGAGAGAGAGAGAGAGAGAGAGAGAGAGAGAGAGAGAGAGAGAGAGAGAGAGAGAGAGAGAGAGAGAGAGAGAGAGAGAGAGAGAGAGAGAGGCAGAGAGAGAGAGGCAGAGAGAGGGAGGCAGAGAGAGGAAGGCAGAGAGAGGGAGGCAGAGAGAGGGAGGCAGAGAGAGGGAGGCAGAGAGAGGGAGGCAGAGAGAGGGAGGCAGAGAGAGGGAGGCAGAGAGAGGGAGGCAGAGAGAGGGAGGCAGAGAGAGGGAGGCAGAGAGAGGGAGGCAGAGAGAGGGAGGCAGAGAGAGGGAGGCAGAGAGAGGGAGGCAGAGAGAGGGAGGCAGAGAGAGGGAGGCAGAGAGAGGGAGGCAGAGAGAGGGAGGCAGAGAGAGGGAGGCAGAGAGAGACAGAGGGAAGCAGAGGGAGACAGAGGGAGACATAGGGAGAGACAGAGAGAAAAAGAGAATGATATAGAAAGAGATAGAGAGAGGAGAGAGATAGAGAGAGAATGGAGAGAGATATAGACAAAAATAGAGATCGACAGAGATATAGATGAAGAGAGAGATAGAGATTGATAGATATTGAGATCTTGTATTTCATCACCGACAACTAGCGCTTCTTTCCTTGGGGACAATCTGGCGCCAAAGAATTGGAGTCACAAGTTGGTAAAGGAGACATAAGAATAAAGAAATAGAATTTTGAATTTTATCAATTTTATTCTGGCTTAAGCCAAATGATTTCATTAAGTTGAAGAAAAGAGTTAAGTTATTCTTTAACAAAGATTTTGAATATAATGACATACTTTTTATGGACTACTGTCGTGACTGGAGGCAAATTATTTTATGCCAAAGGAGTTATATACCTCTGTTGAAAGTATTATTATAAAAAAGTGCAAAGAAAACAAAGAAAAAGGAAAGGAAAGCAAGAGAAAAACAGATAAAAGAACAAAGAAAAAAGGAAACAAGAAAAAAAAAACGTAATACATGCAAAAGGAGGTATAACCCTATCTTAAAAGTATTAATATAAAAAAGTACAAAAGTATTGATATAAAAAGTACAAAAGTATTAATATAAAATGAACAAATAAAGAAAACAAAAGGAGAGGAAAACAAAAGAAAAATAGGAAAAAAAAAACTGTTATACACATTATGACGAAGGTCATGCAAAAACAAAGTATCAATAAAAAAAAGTACAAAAATAGAAAACAGAAAGGAAAAGGATTAGGAAAGCAAAAGAAAAATAGGGAAAAAATAGATAAGGAAACAAGAATCGAAAAAAGAAAGAAAAAAAAAGTAATACATGCTATGACTGAGGTCTCCTAATACGACCAAATGTTTTTCAAACTCGGGAAAGGGGTCGCTCCCTTCTCCTCGTCGTCGTCGTCGTCCTCGTCCTCGTCCTCGTCGTCGTCGTCCTCGTCGTCGTCCTCGTCGTCGTCCTCGTCGTCGTCCTCGTCGTCCTCGTCGTCGTCCTCGTCGTCGTCGTCGTCCTCGTCGTCCTCGTCGTCCTCGTCGTCCTCGTCCTCGTCCTCGTCCTCGTCCTCCTCCTCCTCCTCCTCCTCCCCCCCCCCCCAGCGGCTCACCTTTGGCAGAAAAGACTGGGGACTTGATTGTCTACTTTATGACCTAGTTCAGTGACGAAAACAGTCCCATCCAGTCTACGTTACTGCCCATAAAGTTGATTGACCATTAAAGCTCCGTATACATTCTCTCTTATGATAAAACAAGCCCTTGAAAAAAGTAGAGGAAAGATTATCTGGTCCATAAAGATGATGCACTTTAAATCTGGCCATATTCTTGTCTTTACATCTGTTGGAATTTACGAGAAGGCAAAAGGTTTATGAGCCTTTCTAGTAACCCTCTTCGAGAAACTTAACCATTAATATGAAAACATATATGATGAAAAATAATTATTCAACGATATCTCGTAATTACAAAACAGCTAATCTGGCAACATTGGAGAAGAAAGTCTCCGACATATATATATATATATATATATATATATATATATATATATATATATATATATATATATATATATATACATATATATATATATATATATATATATATATATATATATATATATATATATATATATATATGTAGAACCTACAGATTTTTGGACAATTTTACTCCGATTTCTCCAATGGGATTTCATACTTTGTATTATTTCTTCTGGAAAACACGAGACGAATTTATCAAAGAAAGGGGGATCCCCAGACTTTGAATTAAAAACATTAAGTTATATCATCTTGGCTTTCATACATTACAGAGTTTCTGGTGTCATGTAATTTTAGACGTCATTGACCTTTTGCTGAATAGAATAACCCGATTTAACTTAGAAATAAACAAGTTAAAACAGAATATTAAACATATAGAAAACATGAGAATTCGAATATTCTCAATAACAGCGCGGAAATGTGTCCAATGCTTTCATAGTACACAAGGCAAAGGTGACACACTGTCTTAATACCATTAGTATCTTCACATACACAAAACTTTCCGTAAATTCCTTCTATATACAGAGCAAGAGATAAATGATACTTTGTGTAGAAAGCGTTCATTATCATACTCCCATAAACAAAAACATATAATGATGCATATCATTCGATAGCATATATATAACACATCACATTCTACGTAACACGCGACTCGCAACAGGGAACTCGCAACACGCGACTCGCAACACGCGACTCGCAACACGCGACTCGCAACACGCGACTCGCAACACGCGACTCGCAACTTGCAACACGCGACTCGCAACTTGCAACACGCGACTCGCAACTTGCAACACGCGACTCGCAACTTGCAACACGCAACTTGCAACACGCAACTCGCAACTCGCAACACGCAACTCGCAACTTGCAACACGCAACTCGCAACACGCAACTCGTAATACTTGGCACATAACACATAACACGTAAAACAATATAGAATATTTGATAAAGCAACACTGAAAAATATCTGATGAAACATTACCATGTACAAGAAATATTTGGAAATAGTATCACGTAGATAGAAAATAAATTAAAAATTATATCCACAAAAAGCATTTTATAACAAATAATGTAAAAACAAAATATTCAGCAACCTAATACTGTATTTACAAAAAAAAATATATCATACAGACTAAAGATTTAACATAAAATATTGTAAACATTCATTATTATAATGTTATAATCATGAAAATGCTAGAGAACATTATATCCATAGAACATTCAATAAGATTAAAATAAACAAGCAGGGTATGTAACGTAAAAACATATACAAATGTCACACAAACAGAAAAAAATAAATAGGCAGATTCAAGATATTAAATCTCCAAAACTTGGCTTTCTAAAAATCGAGATACAGTAACACCTCCTGTATCCAAACCATCATTATCAGAACTTCGCCATTATCCGAACAATTCTGACTCTCGGAAACTCAAAACTAAGACTCAAAAATCTGAAGCCCAGAATTCAAACTCCAGGAGTATGGACTCCCAGAACGTGACCAAATCCAGGAGAACTCCAGGACCCCAGAAGCCCAGAAGTTGGACTCTCAGAGGTCGTGCTTCCAGAACCCGAAATCTGGAAACCCGGACATCTGGAACCCAGACTCTTGCATTCCCGGAAACCTTCATCCTTGGTTGTCAAGCCTCAACTTTCATCCAATCAGCAACTCTGCATTATTACAGACATCGATGTTCATACCTTCAATGAGGTGACTCTCTCTATACATGTCCTTCTGGCTAAATCGGGGGATTTTATTCAGCCAAAGGCACCACATTTGAAGGAGGTCTTGATCAACCGTGACCCCTTCAGGCCGACGTCCGTTCCCAAAAGCTGAATGAAATCGCTCGTCTTTAACCAGAATAAAATGCTTCACCGAGTCGGAGAATTTGTATTGCTTCACCACCTTCTCCTCACGATCCCTCTCTTACTCTAACCTCCCCTGTCTTTTCCCCTTCTCATTTTCCCATATCCTCTTTTTCTCCCTTCTTACATTTCCCTCCCTTCCTCTTTCCATCCCCTCTTGTCCCTTTCCTCTCGTACCTTCTTACCCTTTCACCTCCCCTTCCCCTTCCCTCCTCTTCTGGGATTGGTACGCCTGCAGCAGGTTGGCAGCCCTGCAAGCCAACTCACCTCGTGACGTCATGCATGATAGACACCCGTGATGCTAACATGAGATCCTTAATGAGTTCGTTTGTATTCATTTGTGAAGCGACCAGGGCCTCCCCCCCTCATCCCCCCTTCTCTCCCCTCTCCCACCCCCCATGCACCTCCTTCACCCCTCTCCCACCCCTTCCACTCTCCCTTCCCCTCCAGCTGCCCCATCAGCCGACCCGTGCTTCGTACTGTCAGATCGTGTTAACGTGTATATTGTGATATATCGTGCTATCCTGTATTACGTCATGCTAATGGACTTCCTTAACTGCGCTAATGTGTTAACCCGTGCTATACATTGTGTTAATTACTTTTCTACCATGAGATATCGATGTGATAAATCAATTAAATGTACCAATATGGTGATAGTAAATGAACGTTATACTCGTTTGTGCT
>NC_134818.1:3677912-3680412 GCF_046742065.1 Oratosquilla oratoria
TGTGATAGCATGTGTATGTGGTAGCATGTGTGTATGTTAGCATGTGTGTGTGTTAGCATGTGTGTGTGTTAGCATGTGTGTGTGTTAGCATGTGTATGTGATAGCATGTGTATGTGGTAGCATGTGTGTGTGTTAGCATGTGTGTGTGTTAGCATGTGTGTGTGTTAGCATGTGTGTGTGTTAGCATGTGTGTGTGTTAGCATGTGTGTGTGTTAGCATGTGTGTGTGTTAGCATGTGTGTGTGTTAGCATGTGTGTGTGTTAGCATGTGTGTGTGTTAGCATGTGTGTGTGTTAGCATGTGTGTGTGTTAGCATGTGTGTGTTAGCATGTGTGTGTGTTAGCATGTGTGTGTGTTAGCATGTGTGTGTGTTAGCATGTGTATGTTTGTTAGTAAGTTTGTTAGTGTGTATGTTTGTTAATATGTGTGTGTGTGTTAATGTGTGTTAATGTGTGCGTGTACACGTGCGTTTCAAATTTCATTTCAAACGAAGCTGAGAACGGCCCCATACAACATGATTGGGTTTCAAATCAAAACTACTCCATCTGGTCCACCATTGGGGAATTGTTTTGTAGGTCACTGGACATAAAAATATACGAAAATAATTGAAAATGTGATGCAGAGAGCTTTATTTGCAAATTTCTTTATTTATTCATTTATCTATTTTTTATTTTGTTTTTAACTTGTGTATTCGTTATATTATATATATATATATATATATATATATATATATATACATATATATATATATATAATATATATATATACATATATATATATATATATAATATATTGTATATATCAGTTTCATTTCGTAACTTCTTGTTTCTTATCTTACGTTTGCTTTTTATATCTAATTTATTTAATTATTAGTCTATTTACTCGCGTACATTTAATTATTTATTTTCATTAAGAGAAACAGCCCAGAGGCTCCGATTTGTATACAAATGCCACCTTTGCCCTGGGTGTTCGAAGAGCCTGGGCACATGGTAGTCATCTATTACCACTGCGGGTCGACATCGAAGCCCAACGCGTCATAGATTTATACCCGTGACCTAGATTATATCTGAATATTTTTAATCGTAGTCGTGTCTAAGCACTGCAGTATTAAATGACTCCTTAAGAAGATCTTAGGATTTTTATTTTTTTATTATATATATTTTTTCTTCGTCCAGTAGTGAGGATCTCTTTTCATATGAACAGTCTGAGATGTGATGGGAAAGAAATTTCAGGCGGAGATGTGAGATTATGATTTTTCATTTCTTCATTTTTTTTTTTTTTTTTTTTTTTTTTTGTCATTAAGGGTATTTCTTGAAAAAATAAATTAAATAAATAAAAAATAAAAACGTCAATTTTTTCTATATTATCATCGTCTTCAAGATTCAACTTGATGAAAAAAATATAAAAAGTAGACGAATGAACAAATACAAGTATATAAACAAATGAACAACCAAACAGATCAACAAACAAATATATTAGTAAATAAAATAAAATATTACTATTTCCTTTTTAACCTGGTATACGATTTTATTCACATTAAACAAAACAAATCTGAAGAATTTAGGAGCGACCTTAACTCTTTCGCCAGATTCGTACTATAATAAAAGAAGATTCAAGCTACCCCTCATCTGGGTGGAAAAACATCCTCCCTCCACTCTTCAACAGCCTCAGTTCTAATGCAGCCCGCTTTTCGTTTGAGTAAAATTATTTTCGCAGCTTTATATGCAAATCATTCAGTCCATTAGATTAACGCGTAGTAATTCCCATACAGTACAGTACGTGCATTTCGAATAAAATGACCCCAAAAATGTGTGTGTTGAATTACGCAATGGAAATTACTTTGTGTGTACGCGCGTATTTGTGTGAGTGTGTGAGTGTGTGTGTGTGTGTGTGTGTGTGTGTGTGTGTGTGTGTGTGTGTGTGTGTGTGTGTGTGTGTGTGTGTGTGTGTGTGTGTGTGTGTGTTTGTATGTTAGTGTGTTTGTATGTTAGCGTGTGCGTATGTTAGTGTGTGCGTATGTTAGTGTGTGCGTATGTTAGTGTGTGCGTATGTTAGTGTGTGCGTATGTTAGTGTGTGCGTATGTTAGTGTGTGCGTATGTTAGTGTGTGCGTATGTTAGTGTGTGCGTATGTTAGCGTGTGCGTATGTTAGCGTGTGCGTATGTTAGCGTGTGCGTATGTTAGTGTGTGCGTATGTTAGTGTGTGCGTATGTTAGTGCGTGTGTGTATGTTAGTGAGTGTTTCTGTGTGAATGTTAGTGCGTGTCTGTGTGTTTGTGTGTATATATGTGTTAGTGTGTGTGTGTGTTAGTGCGTGCCTGTGTGTTAGTGCGTGCGTATTTGTGTTAGTGTGTGTGTGTGCGCGTGCGCTCGCGCGCGTGTATGTGTATGTGTGTGCATCCTTTAAATCGCCTACGCCAACCTACGAAAGAAAAATAGTTCTCTTAATGTATCTCCAATACCCTATGAATACAAACATTCATCTTTCCTCTCGATATACCTT
>NC_134818.1:3685412-3692912 GCF_046742065.1 Oratosquilla oratoria
CTCTCCCTCTCCGCCTCTCTCTCTCTATCTCCGTCTCTCTCCCTCTCTGTCTCTCTCTCTCTCCGCCTCTCTCCCTCTCTGTCTCTCACTCTCTCCCACTCTCTCTCACTCTCCATCTTTAACGTGAGCGGATGTAGTAAGTGTGATGAAGAACATTTGTGTCGGAACTGTTGATGGATACAGGTATCTTGATGTCTCCATCGTTGTTGTTGATAGAATACAGAAATGAACCGAGTTTCGAAGTGTTGTTCATGTGGACGAGCCTCGATACTCGTTCACACAATTTCTTATTTTTCTTTCTATGTATTTTGTAGTTTATGATGGTACTGTGGATGTGCTGTGCCTTGTGACACTGCTTCTGACCCAGGGCAGTGGACAAGATGCAGGGATGACCCGTCATCCAAGAGGTGCCAAGATAAAAGGGAAAGAAGAGGGTAGAGGGGAGTGGAGTATGTAGGGGATGAAATGGGTGGGAGTGGTTTCTATGCCTTTGTCTTTTGGCTACCTTCCGTGTAAGGGGGGAAAAAGCCTTTGGTATATGTATGTATGATTGTGTTGAGTGGTTGTGACCTGTTAATAATGGGTGTGTAGTATAATAGTACAGAAGTTGCGTTCTGTAGAAAAAGGATACTTCCTCGTGTTTAGGTCGGACTGTAACGTTTTCTGTTGTCTTTACAAAAGTACTGTGTCTTCCTAGTGCATATTAGTGTTGATTACCTCATTACGTTGATATCGGATATGTGATTAATGTTGGGTACAGTGAATTCTCATCCTTTGTATGCTTTGAGTTCTATCCATCTGGCTTTGATAGTGAATGCAGGTTTGAATGCAAATGTGGGTTTCCGTGTGATGCTGGGGCTGATTAATTATGATGGTCTGATGTCAAGTCTGACACTATAGCTCATGATCGAGAGGGTTGATCTCCAGGGACTGAATTTATAAAAGATCCTAACCCCTTAAGTCTAGACATAAGTCTTCAAAATGACTGAGATTTGACCTAAATCCTTATGTCGGCGACCTAAATTCTTATGTCTGGACATAAACATTTAGGTCACCGACATAGGGATTTAGGTAAAATCTCCGCCATTTTGAAGACTTGTGTCTAGACTTAAGGGGTTAGGATCTTTTATAAATTCGGCCCCAGAAATTTAAATCTGGTGGTGAGATGGTGAAGCCGGCTTGACGTGGTATATGTGTGTTTGTGTTCATTGTGTCACTGAGAAAGTAGACTTGGTCGGATGATGGTGTTGTCTTGTTTTGTGTTGTTACTTTGTGTACCAGTCAGTGAATTTGGCGTTCAGTTCGCCTATTTGAAGGGCATCCTGGAGTGTACTGATACTGAACGAGAGAAATATTTATGTTGATAATCTCGAGTGACCAGGGAATATTTTTGAGTTTTGTATTTCGAGTGTTGTATACTGTATAAAGACGAGTTCCAACGGCTTCAATGTAGTAACCATGCAACCAATGTAGCCATATACGTAACACATCAAGACACAAGGAACATGCAAGACGATCCCTAGTGTCACTCGTTCTGGCTATCCCAGGACACAGGGCAAAGGTGATGGGAGACAGACGCTTCATGGTAAGGCCTCACCACCTCCCCGGCGCAGCCGCCACCGCCGCTCGGTGCCCGGCACAGCTGGTCGTTGGACAATCTTGCAATTCCGGTGAGTGTAGGGATCCGGAAGGCCTCCCCGGACAAATGAGAAGAGTTTGTGGCATTCCGCACGGCAGGAGCCTCCGGAAGGCAGAAAGAAGGGAAAATGAGAAAGACGAGGATAAGGAGGACAGTAGAAACACGGGAGAAGGAAGAAGAAGGGGACGAAGATGAGGAGGGGAGGAAGAGGTGGAGGAGGACGAGGAGAACAAGAAAAAGAAAGAAAATGAGAAAGCCGAGAATAAGGAGGACCGTAGAAAGAGGGGGAGAAGAAGGAAGAAGGCGACGAATGTGAGGAGGGGAGGAAGAGGTGGAGGAGGAGAAGGAGGAGAAGGACGAGGAGGACGAGGACGAGGACGAGGACGAGGAGGAGGAGGAAGATGAGGACATGAAAAAGAAGGAAAAGGAAAACTCTTCTGCCTTCGTGAACAATCTCATGATGCAGGTAGAGGAAGGGGAAGAGGAAAGGAAAGAAAGAAAGAAGAGAATCAAGAGGAAGATAAAGGAAGTGTAGAAGATAAGAAGGAAGAAGAAGAGAGGAAAGAGACGGAAAATGATGAGAAAAGAGAATGAGCGAAGAGTTGCAGTGATGAAGAAAAGCAGGGGAGTCAAATTAGGAATGGAAAGGTTAGTGAGGGAGAAAGAAGGAAGGAAGGAGAGTGGGGCACAGATGAGGAAGGGAGAAGGAGAGGGAGATAAAGCAGAGGAATAAAACATAATTGAGGGAGAACACAATGAGGCGAGAGGGAAAGGGAGAGAGCAAAGGAAATATGGGGAAGAGTGAGAGAGAAATGTTAAAAGGAAAAGGAGAGAAGAAGAGGACGACAAGGAAAGAAGTGGAGAAGAAAGGAAGGGAGGGAGACTTGATAGAAAGGAAGATGGAGGAAGAGGAGAATGACGAAGGAAAGGGAACAGGGGGGAGGAAGAAAGGTAGGAATAGGCGTAGGAAAATGGGAAGAGGGTGGAAAAGGATAGAAGAAGAGAAAGGTTTATAGGAGAGAGAGAGAGAGAGAGAGAGAGAGAGAGAGAGAGAGAGAGAGAGAGAGAGAGAGAGAGAGAGAGAGAGAGAGAGAGAGAGACGGGAGGGAGAGAGAGACGGGAGGGAGAGAGAGACGGGAGGGAGAGAGAGACGGGAGGGAGAGAGAGACGGGAGGGAGAGAGAGACGGGAGGGAGAGAGAGACGGGAGGGAGAGAGAGACGGGAGGGAGAGAGAGACGGGAGGGAGAGAGAGACGGGGGAGAGAGAGACGGGAGGGAGAGAGACGGGAGGAGGGAGAGAGACAGGAGGAGGGGAGAGAAGCGGGAGGGAGAGAGAGACGGGGGGAGAGAGAGACGGGAGGGAGAGAGAGAGGGGGAGAGAGAGAGACGGGATGAGAGAGAGACGGGAGGGAGAGAGAGACGGGAGGGAGAGAGAGACGGGAGAGAGAGACGGGAGGGAGAGAGAGACGGGAGGGAGAGAGAGACGGGAGGGAGAGAGAAAGAGAGGAGAGAAAGAGAGAGAAAGAGAGAAAGAGAGGAGAGAAAGAGAGAGAAAGAGAAAGAGAGAAAGATAGAGAGAGAGAGAGAGAGAGAGAGAGAGAGAGAGAGAGAGAGAGAGAGAGAGAGAGAGAGAGAGAGAGAGAGAGAGAGAGAGAGAGAGAGAGGAGGGAGGGAGAGGGAGAGAGAGACGGGAGGGAGAGAGAGACGGGAGAGAGAGAGAGACGGGAGGGAGAGAGAGACGGGAGGGAGAGAGACGGGAGGGAGAGAGAGACGGGAGGGAGAGAGAGACGGGAGGGAGAGAGAGACGGGAGGGAGAGAGAGACGGGAGGGAGAGAGAGACGGGAGGGAGAGAGAGACGGGAGGGAGAGAGAGACGGGAGGGAGGGAGAGACGGGAGGGAGGGAGAGACGGGAGGGAGAGAGAAAGAGAGGAGAGAAAGAGAGAGAAAGAGAGCGAGAAAGAGAGAGAGAGAGAGAGAGAGAGAGAGAGAGAGAGAGAGAGAGAGAGAGAGAGAGAGAGAGAGAGAGAGAGAGAGAGAGAGAGAGAGAGAATGAGAGAGAGATAGGGACAAATGTTAGAAAGTTACGACAAATTACAATGATAAACATCGCCAACAGATGTGGAGAGAGGGGGGGAGAAGAAGGAAGGAGGAAGTAGGAGAGGTTTTATGGAGGGAAGGGAAGGATGGAGAGAAGGGAGGAGAGGAGGGAGGTAAGGAAGGAAGGAAAGAAGGAACGGGGAAAGGAGGGGAGGAAAGGGAAAGATGGTTGGAAGGGAGTAGGGGTTGGAGGTAATGAAGGAAGGAAGAAGGGAACGGAAAAAGGGGGAAGGGAAGAGAAGGATGGAGGGAAGGGAAGGACAGAGGGAAAGGAGGAGAGGAGGGAGGTAAGGAAGGAAGGAGGGTGGGAGCGGAGAAAGGAGGTAAAGGAAAGAAAGGAGGACGGGAGGGAAGGAAAGGAGGACGGGAGGGAAGGAAAGGAAAGGGAGGACGAAGGTAAAGAGGCTTTTACGTCTTCCCCATAATAAAAAGAAAAAGAGCCCAACTAGAATGCAAGGGCTTATTAAATCATTTAATCTTTTATTTATGTATTTACTCTTATTTATTATTTATTCATTTCATTAACTGGGAAAGCATAAGACTCGGTAAGGGAAAATTGAACGCATGGGTTTAGGGGTCTGCCGATTATTCGGAATCGGCAAAAATTGACACTTTTTTTGGTGAATCGATTTTTTTCAATCGGCATCGTCATCGGCAAAATAATGACGATGACGATGATGCTGATTCAAAAAAAAAAAAAAAGAAAAAAAAAAAAAATAATCCCATTCTCGCCCATGCCGATTCACCAAAAAAAGTGCCGATTCTTGCCGATTCCGATTAATCGGCACAAACTTACATGGGTTATATGCAGTCAAGACTTAAGATATCCTTAAAAGATAATGACCGCCCAGAAGGAATTGTTGTGAGCTAGAAAGTAGTGCTTATGTTTACTGATGATGATTTGGTTTAACGTCACAAACTCCTCCCATCGGAAGGCTAGGACGATGCCCCTTTCAGAGGACTTTGTAGCGTGGAATTTAATGAACCATGCCCTTGCTTCAATTTCGCCGGTGGCAGGATTCGAACCGCCATCCCCTCGACCTTCGCCGCAAATAACGACGCCCTAACCCGCTCGGCCAGTCCCATGACCTTGCCTTCACTATTGTGGAACACGTTATAAACTTTATCATGGCGAGCCGTTAGCTGCAGAAAGTTACTTAAAGTAGTGGTTATTATCGCGGTCCGCCACTCAGCAGTACCGAGCTCGTGCCCTCCTCGGTACATGAAAGTTTTCATTATACTGCAAGCCGTTACTGTCACCCTTGAACAAGGGGATAGATGTGTGTTGTAAGGTCACAGCATTACCCACAAGGCACTATATACTGTACGAGATCGGAGTTTTCATCCGGGAGGGTAATAGCTGTCGATCACGCGTCCAGCACGTGATCCCGATACTCTTGTATACAGTGTCTTTTATATCCTTTTCGCTGCCTTCAGGTGATTTTATTAATCTAAGTGGCATTCCCCACCCACAAGATACCAGTTGGATTTCCCACGTGATTGTAAATGAGGGGGGGGGGGGGGCTGTACCCCCATCCACAAAAAATGGGGGGGGGTGGGGGGGAATGGGGACCTCATGGGGTCCGTGAGTGGCGCCGTGGGGCCGGGGGATCGTGTGCAGGGGGGGGCGTCGCATGGGCATTGGGGGGGACAGTCTTACTTCTTCTATATGCTGACATACAGTTGGTGTACCTTTGGGGGTGCTGGATGGGAGGAAGGAAGCACAACGCAGCGGACCGGCAGGCGGACCGCGAGAACGCGGCGCGGGGGGCCGCGGAGGGGGGCGGGCGAGAGGGGGAGCAGAGTGGGGGGGGAGAGGGGGAGAAAGAGGAGGGGGGAGAGGGGGAGAAAGACGGGTGGAGGGGGAGAATCGGGGGAGGGGGAGGAAGAGGGGGAGAAAGAGGGGGAGGGGGGAGAAAGCGGGGGAGCGGGGGGCAGGGGGAGAACAGAACGGGGGGCGGGGGAGAAAGGGGGAGGGGGGAGGGGACAAACGAGGGGGGCGGGGGCGCAAGAGGGCGGGGGAGAAGAGGGAGGGTGAGAACGCGGGAGGGGGAGCCAGAGGGGGGAGGGGGGGAGAAAGAGGGGGGGGGGGGGCGAAAGGGGGGGGGGGGGGAGAAAGGGGGGGAGGGGGAGAACGAGGGGGAGGGGGAGAAAGAGGGGGGGAGGGGGAGAAGCCGCGGGGGGCGGGGGAGAAAGAGGGGGGGGGGGGGAGAACGAGGGGGGGGGGAGACAAGAGGGGGGGAGGGGGTAAAGAGGGGGGGAGCCCGGCGAGAGGGGGGAGGGAGCCGGGGGGCGAGACCAGCTGAGCGCCGCATCGCAGAGCGCGAGAACAACCTAGAGCGAGAGAAGAGAACTAGACGAGAGAGAGAACATAGAGGAGCGAGAGCAGCAATCGAGAGCGAGAGTAGAAACTCGAGCAGAGAGCGAGAGAACAATATCGAGAGCGAGGAGACACTAGAGAGCGCGCGCGAAAATCGAGAGAGAAGCGAGAAATAGAGAGCGAGAGAGACCCTCTAGAGAGAGAGAGAGAAATAGAGCGAGAGACAGAAATAGAGAGAGCGAGAGAAATAGAAAGAGCGAGAGAGCAATAGAGAGCGAGAGAGAAATAGAGCGTCGAGAGCGAGAGGACCTAGAGAGAGAGAGCGCAATAGACGCGAGAGACCAAATAGAGAGCGAGCGAGAAATAGCGCGCGAGCGACAATCGAGAGAGAGAGCCAT
The DNA here is from genome assembly GCF_046742065.1 of Oratosquilla oratoria. NCBI lineage: Eukaryota > Metazoa > Arthropoda > Malacostraca > Stomatopoda > Squillidae > Oratosquilla > Oratosquilla oratoria. The sequence continues at coordinate 3,691,866 of NC_134818.1, forward strand.
AGCGAGACGCGACAAACTCGCGCGAGCGCGAGAAAATAGAGAGAGAGAGACGAACCTAGAGAGAGAGCGAGAATCGAGAGAGAGAGAAATTATAGAGCGAGAGAACCCTAGAGAGAGAGAGACATCGAGAGAGAGAGGAGCGAAACTAGAGAGCGCGAGACCATGAGAGAGAGAAGAGAAAGATAGACAGAGAGAGAAAATAGAGAGAGCATAGAGAAGATAGAGAGAGCGACCATAGAGAGAACGAGAGAGAGACACATAGAGAGCGAGAGAGAACTCGAGATAGAGCGCAACAATAGAGAGAGCGCGAGACCACTAGAGAGAGAGAGAGAACTAGCGCGCGAGCGATAGAGAGAGCGAAAAAGATTAGAGAGAGAGAGACCCCCCTCGAGAGAGAGAGAAGAATCGAGAGAGACGCCCATAGAGAGAGCGAGAAATATCGAGAGAGCGACAACATAGAGAGAGCGACAAAATTAGAGAGAGAGAAACAATCGGCGAGCGAGCCCACATAGCGAGAGAGCGAAACCTAGGGTAGAGAGAGAGCAAAATACGGAGCGCGAGACCTCGCGCGCGTCGCCCCTTACGCGCTCTCGCGCGAGCCCCATTTAGAGAGAGAGCCCCAAATTTTAGAGCTCGCGAAAATTCAGAGAGCGCGTACAAATCATAGAAGCGAGCCCATAACAAACTTAAGAGGGAACACATAGAGCGCGCGCGAGCACCCATCGATCGCGGCACATAATATATAGAGCGAACAATCGCGAGCGCGACGACCCCACTCGACGGCGCCACACGCATAGAGAGACACCATCGCTCGCGCGCCAACCCATAGATAGAGAGACAAACTCCCATCGCAGAGAACACACTAAGATAGAGAGAACCACCACAAAGATAGAGAGAAAAGAATAGCTAGAGACGCTCTCCCCCTAGATAGCGCGACCCCCACTAGCGCGCGCGAACACATCGAGAGGAGAGACCAACTCGTCTAGAGACGACCCAAATAGATAGACGAGAAACCTCGATTAGGGCTAACCGATAGCGACGCACACC
>NC_134818.1:3697912-3710412 GCF_046742065.1 Oratosquilla oratoria
CCGTGTATATATTGTTTGTATGTTCATACATATAAACCATAAACCCCACATGGACACCTTCTTGAATGGAGTCGCTAAGTACCGTGACCCCTCCACGCTCCCCCTACAATGGAGGGTGCCGAGATGAAGAACAAGGGGAGTGTTCCTATTTATGGAAGAGGTAAATCAAGACAAGTTATGGTCATAATAAACACCTGATATGTGACGTCATCCATCGCCCTGGCCTCTCTCTTTCTCGTATTACTTGTCTTCTTTCTGCCTTAGTCGTTTGATGAGTGGTGTTGGTAAATGGTTTATCGTGGGGAGAAGTGGTTTCTTAACCCTTTTCAGTGCTCAGTGCCCCCTGTGGCATATCTCTATCTCTATCTCTCTCTCTCTCTCTCTCTCTCTCTCTCTCTCTCAAAAAATGTAATTCAGTTCCAAGCTTTAAGGTTCGTTTAGCTGAACACCTAAGCAAGATGCTGTAATGACTCATTTTTAATATTGTTTGTTTGTTATCATTTGTCTGTTACTATTTACTTGATTCACATTTATTATTAGTTATATGTCAATTTATCATTATTTACTATTTACCTGTTTGTTTATTGTTTAACTATACCTATGCATTTTTTCTTTTATTTGACATTTTTTTTACTTTTTTTTACATTATTTTTTCACATCCGGCCTTTGTAACCCTTTGTATAAAAAATCCTGTACCCCCCATGCAATATAAATACAATGCAAACAAATGAAAAGGGTTAGTGATAAATTTTGCTTTGCTTTCTCATGGTAAATATACAGTACCATTTCACTGGTACCACCCCAGGGTTCAAGGTTTCCTGCCCCTTGGGTTTACAAATACCACGGGTTATGAACCACTGGTGTAGAGTAACGGCTACTGGAGATTTTGTTTGGTGAATGTTTCGTACTGTGTGACACACAGGTCGAGATGTTTGCAGATTCAATACTCAGTCCTCTGCGTGTAGAGAATCTACGAGTGTTGTATGTATTCAGCCAGTGATTATTTATAATGTCTTTTGTGTGACCTGTAATTTTATTACACGTGTCTGATGCAAGTGTTGCACTTAATGAACGAGCGTAAGTCAACGAGACCGTGTATATTACTTTATGCTAATTTGCTGGTGTCGTGCCTTGTCCAATGTCGGTGTCAGTAATTGCTCCCAGGGTGTTGAGCTTGATATTATATGTGGAGATAATGTATGTGATTCCAAATGTTTGTCAGGTGTGTGTGCGCGCGTGATTCACAGTGGTCTTGGATCACGTGTTGGACTCGTAATCAACAGATATTTCCCTCCCGGAGGAGAGCTCAGAGCTCGTATATGACTGATCTATGGGTAATGCTGTGACCTTACACGCGCACGCACGCACACACACACACACAAACTCCCTTTGTGCTTGTTCGATGATTATCTAATGTAATGCCTATGACTTTCACGATGGATGCAGTAAATGTACCTACACACCATTTACTCCGTTTTGCTTCTATTTTGTGTCAAAGAAATAATGTTTAGAAAAAATCATTTACTAAAACCAAAGTCTGTTTAATACTTTTGGAACCGACTGTACTGGCTATAGGAAACTTGAAAAAATATATTACTTTGTCATGAGTACGGATTCCCAACCTTGGGTACATACACCCAACTCCACCTCCTAGGTGTACATTTGTACACTTTAGGGTGTATATTTGTACACTTTAGGGTGTATATTTTTACACTTTAGGGTGTACATTGGGCTCAATAGCCATCACTGTACAATACATATTGTACTTATCTATAGTCAAATAGAGATATTTGATCAATTCGTTAAGCTCAATTTAATTCTATCAATACTACGTTCACAATTTCACACATTTCACAATAAATGAACTTCTCAGAATACCCAATGGAGCACAAAGTAACAAATTGGCAGGAAACCAATTATCCAGGTGTGAAGAAAACCAACAGCCATAAATGAATTAAGTTCTAAAGCCCTCTGATATTAAATCATTAAGAGTTTTTAATCCTTGGAAAACATTACAGTAATTTAAGTTACCGGCGTACCAATAGACACAAACTCAAAATTATTACGAGATTTTCAGCGACGTGGAAGATGGTATGTTGTAATCTATGTAAATATTTCAACAAGTAAAGATGAGAATAAGGAAACTAATAATATAAACAAAATCTACACACAAAAACGAAAAATTAAAAAGCAAATAAACAATATATGAATAAGATAAAACACGATAAAAATAACAGTCCTGGTTATGTGTGTAGAGAAATGGTGGTGGAATAAACAAACAAGCAATTTGGATTCGTTTGGTCTAGGTCAAGGGTCGGCAACCCATACAGATAGATGAGCAACTTTTTTTAATTGAAATAAAAATGTTGTGCCGTCGGAGCCGCAATAAAGAAATACATAAATAAAAAAATAAATTAATAAATAAAATAAAATACAGACATTTCTACAAATTATATACATTACCTAAAATATTTCATTTTTACAATATATGATGCCTTCGTTTTGGTGGAATAATTAATTTTCCAAGAAGCTTCTGAAACCACACGAGTGGCATCAGGTCGCCGACAACTGGCCTAGGTCATTTCAACCCGTTTTGACCCATTCTGACCTGCTTTACAATGCTGAATCCTTTATTCCGGAAAGGCAATATTTTGCTTAAAAAAAAAAAAAAAAAAAAAAAAAAGGACCACCAATAAATACGTGCCGGCTATCAACTTTGGTCAACTGAACTCAATTCTGGCCTCCGGGTTCAAAACTCGGCTCAACTTATTTAACAAACAACACACATGGCGTCCATTCCACACAGCCACGAGCGGGCAGGAAACTTCACACCACAAGCTGGGAACCCACAGACACCTTAACGACTTCAACTTCATAACTTTATTAACTTTAATTGCGTTAGATCGAATGTGGCAGATTTATCTGGAAAGCTTGACCGGTAAATGATAACCAAATAACTAAGTTTCTTTTGCAAGGAAAATGAATTTATCTTTGTAAGTATCTGTAAGTATCTGTTGTATTTTCAGGAATGTTTGTTGCTATTAATTCGGTTACATATAGTCGATGTCGTTATGGTATGCATTTTTCTCATTTTTCTTTATATATAATGGCAAAACCACATTTCATGGAATCAAGCCTTTTCACTTATGAAATATTATTAAAGTGTTCCCTGACGTTGCGTTGTTAACATGGCGTTCGTTAACAGGCACAGGGAAATTTACTTTAAACAAATTGCTTCCAAAATAGGTCAGTAACCACGGAGACTATTTAAGCATAATCCTTCCCCCCCCCACACCCATAAAACTTACGAGCCACCCCAGGAATGTCGTCAAGAAAATTCATGAACAAGATAATTACAGAGATGATAACATCTTAATAAATTATGAAACAGTAATATCTATATAAAAACGTTTTAATAAATATGATATCTTGTACTATCAATTTGTACAATATTTAGTTCATTGCATGTTCAAAGAAGGCGTTTTAATAAAAAATATATACAAAAAAATTTAAAACGAGTAAATCTATTTTGACAGAAGTTCTAGTTAGAGGAGTGGTTCAATGTGTTACCAAACAGGACGAAGGAGTTAGTAAAACGATTGAAAATGCAGTACATCACCCTATCCGATGTGTGAGTGGTGCTCCCGCGTTGAATACCTGAAAGTGTCTTTGGGTTCACACACAACCAATGTGACTGCACATTCTTTTCAACGATCAAAGAATTATTTAAATATATCTAGGTTAATATCGCTATCTGCGTGTAATCTTGCTTGCTAAACATGACAACCCAATTATAATACAAGATTAATGGTTAGATTTTGACAACCCATTTACATTTGCAGTAGGCTACGAGTTCACAACACAATGTCGAAAAACAGAACGTCGAAACGACAGAATGTCGACTGCGACAAAATGTCGAAATTTCAGATATCGACGTGATGATGTACATAAAATCACCGAAAATAAAAATCCTCTTGGATCATTCAATCTAAAGGTTAATCTTGACAATAGGACCGCGCGAAACACAGGAGAAATATGGTACGTGCTGTGTAGGGGGACGAAAATTTACACTCACTTTAGCTGACGCTGTAGAGATGGAGGGCACGTCAGAATCACAAAAATTAAAACCCGCGAAATGGACACGTACGCACGCTCGGGGTGTTCGTCTCCCACACCAGCCCGGATATAGTTTTGGTTTGGTTTGGTTAGTTTTGGTTAGATTAGGTTATGTTAGGTTAGATTAGGTTAGGTTAGGTTAGGTTAGGTTTGGTTAGGTTTGGTTAGATTTGGTTAGATTAGGATAGGGTGGAGTTGGGTAAAGTTGCGTGAGACTAGGTTAGGTTAGGTGATCTTATGTTAGACAAGTTAAGGCACTGCACAAGAATGCACGGTCATCTTATCAAGAACAACCAAACCATTAACCTTAATTATCACCCCCCATACCTAATCAAATGTAGTAAACAGTTAATGTGCAGTCATCACTAATTATGCATGAACCACTTATCACGTGATGCAGCGTGTTATGTACCATTTCCTCACCTGCACACTTCGCTTGATCAAAAACCGTACGATTTGATTCAACCGACCAGCAAATTCGGAGCAGAATTAAGTGTGCTAGTGCATGTGTTTGTGCGTGATGCTTAGCAGTAGCTGTTTTTTGTACTTACCAAGGAACGGCGAGCTGCTCCTTACGAAGAAAAAATTGTGTAATATTTACTTATCGTCTTGTGCAAGTCGTAAGATTCACTGTCATAAAACATTCACTTTGAGAAAAGGCAATCACAAACACTTTTAGCACCATATCTTGGATACACACGTATAAATTCCACACTTCGATTTTATAATTCGAATTAGAGAAGTTTTTCACAGCACTATTTAGGGGTGAGAGAGTGACCTTTGTCACTGAATGAACAATATTCAAAATTTGTGTCATATGTGGCAACCTGTTCTACCCTCGTGTGACGTCAGAAGATTATTATTGGTTGTCGGAGTCGTCGTTTGTCAACTTTAAGCGAATCACAATGCTCAAAGAAAAACAAATATCATTGGTTGGTGTGAATAACTATCAAAGGAATTCTAATAAACTTGTGGACAATTAGAACGACTGAAATTTGTCCTGTAACGATTTATTTAGGGTGACGTTGTCACTGTCGACTGGTTTCAGACGTGCGGCAGAGAGTGAACGAAAGAAAAAAAACGGACGGTTTGACGAAAAGTTATGAAATCGCTCGGAACTTGTTTCACCTTAGCAATTTTGCCCTGACTGATGCCAATGATCTTATTCAACTTACGGGATGAAATATAATTTATTGGTGAAAATATTATATCAATTTCTTGCATAAAGTGGTTATTGTTCTGGTTGACATCTGACGATATAATATTGATGCCAGGTGAGATGTTATTGAAATAGTAGTGGAAGAACCCGAGCTTTTACAAAGTATTTTGGATGTTGTTTACATAACAATACAGTTGTCGCTCTGCTAGTCTCGATGAACGAATACATGATTTTATGAAGCATACCTTTGTTTCCCTCACGGACATAGATAATTAAATTCGTTATTGTATTTATGCTATGAATGAATTGTATAACTATTTTCTTTAATCTATTCCGTGACATTCTCTTTCTATGCTTCAAAAGAAACGTGACGTCATAATTCCGTTAGTATGTCGCGAAAAATAGGTAATACAAAATGCAATCATATTGCCGTGTGGCGGTACTTAATTTTGAATGACATTTTCGATTAAACTGTGAGCCTAATGTATACAATAGAAATAAACTTGCAGTTCATAAGTAATATCTTTTAGTTTTCTTTTCATACTTTTAATAAATTAATTTGTAATTGTTTTGGTAATAAGCACATTTGTGAATCTGGCAACTGAGTATGACGGTTACTGTGGACGTGACAGTTCAGAAGTAGGCAGCGAAGCGTTAGTGAAGGACTAAAAGCGATGAAGTTCCAATCAACTGTTAACTAGTTTTATATTTACAAAGTGTTGTGTTATAGTGATAATATTTGTAATTCAAAGTGAAAACGAAAAAAGCAACGGATATGCAAATATAGGCTCATCGCCTCTTATCAGGTATGTGTGGTTTTTAATTGTACATCATTTTTCCAACAAACATCTACCCATAAATGTACACACAGAAACACAATCATTTGAAAATATGCACATACATACATACATATGCAGACGCATTTATAAACATACGTATATGCATGTACACGTTCATATTTAGGCACGTACAATACCTACATGCCTACATACACGTATTTATTAAACATGCATACATCAATATGTATACGCATGCATTTGCACGAGTCTAAAGTGCACATACTTGTATACATATTTATACATTTGTAAATATGCATACACACACAGAGTATATGTATATATATATATGTATATATATATATATATATATATATATATATATATATATATATATATATATATATATATATAGTATATAAATGGAACTGCTTGGTTGCTTTTCAGCTTTGTAACGCCAATGATAGAACACAGATAATGTGTATTTACAGTGTGTGTTTAAACGTCTTTGATGTCAAAATGCTGTATTGACACTGCCTTATCTGGCAGGTAACTTGTAATGTTATACTTTATTGTTGAATTTTACAAATATAGTTTTGCCTATTTACCAAAGGATTACAAAGGAGGAGCATGTCGACAGGAGACCTTTTGGTACATAACTAAGTCGGATGCGAAAATAATAATGATAAATAGATAAAAATTGAATAATATAGATAATAATAAATAAGATAACTAAATAGGTAAAGTTAAATAATAATGGTACTTCGTTCATTAGCATATTTGCTTGTAGCAAGGTATTTTTTATTTTCATTTCCGCCCACAAAAGTCAAAATTGCATATTACGTTGATACATTTTAATTTACAAAATTAGTCATCAATTTTCTATTGCTATATTGCGCCCATAGTCGAAACTAAAACAATGCCAATAAAAATAATAATAGATAAAATAACTAAATTGGTAATAATGATAATATATATAATTATAATGGTAAATAAATTAATAAAAATAATAATAAATAAAATAACTAAATAGGTAAAGTTAATAAAGAGGTAAATAATAATGATAAATTGACAACTAATTATAAATGATAATCAAGCAAATAATAATCAACAGACAAATAATATAAAATAAACGGCAATTTTGTGATGATTCACAAATACGGTCGAGTATTTGTGTCAAGAGTCGTATTGACGGACAAAGTTGAGGGTACCGATGGACATGAATTGCCGTCTTTTTTGCCTCGTGTGAAAGCGACTTTACTCCAGACTTTCAGAAATTGCAGTCAAGGGTCTGTACGTCGTTTCGACTTTATCTGTGGAGAGACTGTTTGGCTATGGCATGGTGGAGTCCCCAATTCCCGTTTTCTTTGGGCTCTGAAAGTAAACAACCATTGTACACAAACTCCTCTCCCCCCCTCTACTCCAACTTCCTCCCCACACTCCCCACTCCCACTCCCTAAACGCTTGATATAATCCCACTTCCTCCCCACACTCCCCCCTCACCTCCCACCCCCTAAACGCTTGATATAAATGCATTCCTACATGTAGCTGGTTATACTACTATTGTGCTGGGTCCTATTTTCTAGAATAGAGTCGTTTTCTTTGCTCGACGTCGGAGTTGTTTTTGTGTGGGTCTACTGACGTCATAGTTCCCATTTTCTTTGGTCATTTGCAGTACTGTGTTTGTCGTCTTACATTTCTTAATACATATTCCTGTTCGCATTTTTTTTTTTTCCGTTTTGTGTGTGTGTGTGATTCACCATGGTCTTGGATCACGTGTTGGACTCGTGATCGACAGCTATTTCAATCCCGGAAGAGTTCAGAGCTCATATATGACCGATCTATGGGACCTTACACACACACTCACACACCAACTCCCCGCCCACGAGAGTTGAAGTAGCGACTCGCAGCGCATTGATACTGAAATTATTTCAGCCCTGGATGGGATTCGAACCCGGACCGCCGTAGTGGCGGTCGGGAACGCTACCATTGCGCCATCAAGTCGTGTGTGTGTACATGGGTGCGTGAGAGGGAATATGTCTGATTGTCTGTATTGGTTAGTGTGAAGTATTGTCATCGGCCTTCTTCCTCTTCATACTCTTCCTCCTCTTCATACTCTTCCTCTTTCCCCGTCGCCCTCTTCTCTCCTCTTCCTCCTCCTCCTCCTCCTCCTCCAACTCTTCCTCCTCCTCTTTCTCCTTCCTCTTTCTCCTCTTCCTCTTTCTCCTCCTCCTCCTTCAACACCTCCAGTTCCAACTCTTCACCTCTTATTCCTCCTCCTCCTCCTCTTCTCCTTCAGCACCTCCAGTTCCAACTCCTCACCTCCTCCTCCTCCTCCTCTTCTCCTTCAGCACCTCCAGTTCCAACTCTTCACCACCTCCTCCTCCTCCTCCTCTTCCAGCTCCTCCAATTCCAACTCCTCCACCTCTTCCCTTCTTCATACCATTTTCTCCTCCTCCCCCAGCACCTCCAATTCCAACTCCACCTCTTCCCTTCTTCATCCCTTTCTCTCCTCCTCCACTTTCTACTCCATTCTTCCTTCTTCTCTTCTTCCTCCTCCTACTTTTCCCCATTCTTCTTCTGTTTTCTCTCCTTCCTTTTCGTTTGTTCCTCCTCCTCCTCCTCCTTCTTCTCCTCCTTTTCCTCCGCCTCCTTTTCTTCCTCCTTTCTTCCCTCTTCTTTACCTCCCTTGCCTACTGCTCTTCTTCCTCCTCCTCCTTGTCCTCCCTTCCTCTTCCACCTCCTCCTCGTCCTCCCTTCCTCTTCCTCCTCCTCCTCCTCCATCGGAATCATGTAAATTCAAGACCGATGTCTTCTTTCACTCCAGACTTCCTTTGATGTTCGTCTCAGTTCTTGCCCCGGAATCGGGTCCTCCTCGGAATATCTCCTCGACCCACTCCCCGATCCCCCTTCCCCCCACTCCCCCCCTTCTCCCCACTCCCCCCCCTTCTCCCCACTCCCACCCCTACTCCTTGAGCGTCAATTCCTCTCTCTCTCTTTCTCTCTCTCTCTCTCTCTCTCTCTCTCTCTCCCTTTCCCTCTCTCACTTTCTATCTTTCTCTCCCTCTCACTTTGTATCTCTCTCCCTCTCTCTCTCTGTCTCTTTCCCTCTCTCCCTCTCTTTCCCTCTCTTTCCCTCTCTCACTCACTTTCCCTCTCTCACTCTCTATTCCTCTCTCTCTATCTCTCTCTCTCTCTCTCTCTCACTTTCTATCTTTCTCACTTTCTATCTTTCCCTCTCTCACTCTCTTTCCCTCTCTCATTCACTTTCCCTCTCACTCTATTCCTCCCTCTTTCTCTCTCACTCTGTCTCTCTCTCTCTCTCTCTCTCTCTCTCTCTCTCTCTCTCTCTCTCTCTCTCTCTCTCTCTTTGTTTTTCATTTGTGTCTGTGTGTTCGAACAACATCTGAAGACAAAGACTTTACCAGCAATGCAACGTTTCGTTTCTCAGATCTTGTATTGAGCACAATAGTTTGATAAAGCTTTTGACAGGCAAAACGATGTTCATGAACAACTCGCCTTTCACCTAATATTTCCTCAGTTATATTTGTCGGCGCGTGATTTTTCCAAACGCATGTGTGCTTCATTGTGTTGTGTGTGTGATTCACCATGGTCTTGGATCGCGTGTTGGACCCATGATCGGCAGCTATTACCCTCCCGGATGAGAGCTCAGAAGTCATATATGACCGATATATGGGTAATGCTATGATCTTACACGCACATACACACACACCCAAATCCACGCCCGCGAGAGTTGGAGTAACGACTCGCAGGGCAGCGATACAGAAATGATTTCAGCCCTGGGCGGGATTCGAAATCGGACCGTTGTAGCAGCGGTTGCGAACGCTACCACTGCGCCGTCGAGTCGAGTGTTTGTGTGTGTGTTTGGGTGGGTGAGAGAGAGAGAGAGAGTATTCGTGTGATGACAAAAATATTCTCGGAAATCCGTGATTGGCCGACGGGAAAGATAGCCTCGCACAACCCGACAAAAAACTCCTAACGACTGCCAGAAGGAGAAACGGCAGAAGCGACGTCTCCTGTCCAAGGGTCATGAGAGATGTCCGCCGAAAGAAATGTATTTTGATAACGAAGGTGGAGGGGATAAAATACAGAAGAACTCCTCTTTCTCTGACCTCCCCTCCTAAAAAAAAAGGGGGGAGGGGGGCTGACTCAACAACTTGAAGTTCGGGAGAGACAACGGGGGAGGAATTGGTCCAAAAACTATTTTGAGTTCTTTATCTAAAATTCTCCCCCCCCCCCCCCCCTTTTTTTTTTTTTTTTTTTTTTTTTTTTTTTTTTTGTGTGTGTGTGTGTGTGTGTCCACCTCCATTCACCCTTCCCATCGGTGATTCCACTCACTCTACTGATTTATTTTACTTTTGGTCAATTATTGACGATTTTATTTAGCTGAGAGGGCAAGTTGTGTATTTCACAGGCATAAAACCAGCGCATCTATCTTTGGTGTCAGTATAGCACCGAAGTCGAGAAGGTAATGACAGAAACGAGAGATCCCAGAAGTTAATTTTTTTTATTCATTATTTTTTTATTTATTGATTTGTTTAATTATTTCTACTTATTTGTTTTTATTATTTTAGTTATTTATTTATTTAATTTTATTTATTATTATTATTATTATTATTTTTTTTTTTTTTTAAGCAATACTTTCCAATCACGAAAGAATACTGCATGGCAGGTTCGAAGCTTTGTCACGAAAGACCATAGAACGTAGATTTCATGAAACAAAGGTTCTCAACCTTTTTCCCGTTACGTATTCCGAGAGTCCTCAGACCATCGACCCGTACCTCCATTAACCTGACACAGAATAGAGAACTGTGATACATTAAGACTAATCGAATATACAGAGGCACCGCAGTGGTTATCAAAAAGTTCAAATTGTAACGACTTGATTCATCGTTTAACCATTAGCATAAAAAACAATGTACTGTGTTCTCTGCAGATTTAAACGTTTAGGTAATTTTTCGCTAGTCATCTAAGTAGCCTTGTAAACCGTCCCAAGAACCCCTGGGGGTTTGCAGATCTCAGGTTGAGAACCCCTGGGGTTCGCAAACTTCGTGTTGAGATACCCTGGGGTTCGCAAACTTCGTGTTGAGATACCCTGGGGTTCGCAAACCTCAGGTTGGGATCCTCTGGGATTCGCAAACCTCAGGTTGAGAAGCCCTGGGGTTTCGCAAACCTCAGGTTGAGAAGCCCTGGGGTTTCGCAAACCTCAGGTTGAGAAGCCCTGGGGATTCGCAAACCTCAGGTTGAGAACCCCTGGGGATTCGCAAACCTCAGGTTGAGAACCCCTGGGGGTTCGCAAACCTCAGGTTGAGAACCCCTGGGGGTTCGCAAACCTCATGTTTAGATACCCTTGGAATTCGCAAACCTCAGGTTAATCCCCTGGGGGTTCGCAAACCTCAGGTTAAGAACACCTGGGGTTCGCAAACCTCATGTTTAGATACCCTTGGAGTTCGCAAACCTCAGGTTAAGATCCCCTGGGGGTTCGCAAACATCAGACTGAGAAACTGTGCCATAAAACGTATACAGCCTATATGGGGGAAGGGGGGACATGTTGAAGGCTGTTGTTTACCGTTTCGCTGTGTGTGCTTGGGGGTGAACGAAAAAGTCCTTTAGGTGAATAAAATCACCTGGCGACAAATGGAACAAAGTACTCAAAATCGTCAACCTCAGAGAATAGGGTTAAGCTCCTCAACTTTATTTATTTATTTATTTATTTATTTATTTTTTTTTTTTTTTTTTTTTTTTTTTTGCCGATTCCAAATGATTTCATCTAGTTAAATATCACAGTAGACAACAACGACAGATACATCTGCAACAACAACAACAGCGACACGTATGATGTTAGACAGAACCGAATGTATAAAGTACGGCCTCAGATACACAATCCTGTACAGTAAAACATATCAGAAGAATACAAATATATCTTTGATACAGGAATATGATAGCTAGCGACGAAAGATATATTTACAAGTTTCTGTCATCCTGTGGTAGAGTCAGCGTTTCTCAACCTTTTTAATCTTGCGTAACCTTTAAAATAAATTGCATGTCTCAAGGAACCCCTGCGCAAAAAAACAAACAAAACAAAAAAAACATATTTTCATCGTAGTAATAAGTTAGATAGGATGATGTCTATATTGCATTATTACAATAACCTTTTGCGGAACCCTGGTTGAGAAACGCTGGGTTAAGTTGACACCCCACACTGGGTTGTCTTCAGGAGAGACCACACTTGCTGGAGGAGACGAGGAAGTGGGGAACCCCCACGGACCCTCGAAGCTGGAGCAACTCGAGCGATCCAGCCGTGAGCTGTTTGGGATGGGAAGGGTGATTGCATGGGGGAAGGCGGGGGCAGGATTGCTTGGGGAAACCCTGGCGTGGGAGTGGGGATGGGGGTTCGTGGTGTGAGTGAAATCCCCCTCCCATCCCAC